>NC_133584.1:61812041-61868291 GCF_964106895.1 Numenius arquata | reverse complement strand
GGCAAGGGGGCGGGGCCATTCGGCCCGGTGCGCTAGCCAATGAGAGCACGTAGAGGTGCCATCAGCCTCCGCTGATTGGTGGGTGGGCGGGGCTGAGTTTATATAAGGGGTGGGGGTGCGCTGGGCCGCGCAGTGTGTGAGGGGCGGGGGCGGTGTCTGCGGACCGCTGGGGGGTGTGGGCCTCCGCCGTGCGGGTGCACCGGGCTGGCGAGTGAGCGCGGGGCCGCCCGCCGCCGCGGGCAGGCGGTGGTACCGCCGGTCCCCAGTCCCCTCTCCCTGACACACGATGAGCGTGCTCGAAGCGTGGCTGCTTGGGGCCGCCACCACCTCCGTCTCTCTGGGGCGGCGGGGTCAGCTGGCCGCAGCCCCCGGAGCGTGGCCGGGCCGGGCCGGCGGAACCCGCAGCACTGGGAGGAGGGGGGAGAAGGGCAGCACCGCTGACACGGGGATGAGGGGGCAGCGGCCGACCCCAGCGGGCTCGGGGCCGCCGGGCGGAGCACGCTCGCCGCCTCTGACGCCGCGCTAGCCGCCGCCCGTCTCTATGGTAGGCGCTTCCGGCCCCCGAGCGGCGGCCGCGCGGGCAGAGCGCCGTCCCCCCGCGGCGACGCTCTAGCCCGCGCTTCCGGCCGCGCGACTTCCGCTCCGCGGCTCCTCGGTGGGAGGTTCCGCCGCCCTCGCCGCCTCGCCGGGCCGCTCCGGGGTCCCGTTCCGCGCCCGACCGGCCGCCGCCGCTCCCGCCGCCGCCCCTCCGCCCAGCGCCGCCGCGCCGGGGGCCGGGTTCGCCGGCGGAGGCCGCCGCGGCGCCATGGGCGCCTACCTGTCGCAGCCCAACACGGTGAAGAGCTCGGGGGACGGGGCCGGGCTGGGGCCGCGCCCGCTCCACTTCGGCTTCAGCGCCATGCAGGGCTGGCGCGTCTCCATGGAGGTGAGCGGGGCACCGGGCGCGGGCTGCGAGCCCGGCGGGGCGGCTCCCTTCTCCCCCAGCCCTTTCCCGCTGCCCTCGGCGGGCGGCCCCGCCGGAGCCCAGCGCAGGGCCGGGCGGGGCGGGCGGTCCCCGCCGAGGCCGCGGTGCCCCCGCCGTCGGAGCGGGAGGAGCCGCCTGCCCCAGTTGTGCCGTGGGCTGGCCGGTGTCCCGTAGGCCGCCGGCTGGCACGGTGACCCGCCGGAGAGTTGCCCCCCGTCAAGGGGGCACCGCGGTTCCTCGTCGGGGTCTCTCCCGGCACACACAGCCCGGGAAGCCCCGGCCGGCAGTGAGAGACTGGGGTTCAAAAGTGGCGGAAACGACAGTGCAGTGCTTGGGATGAATGAAAGCAAATGAAAAATGCTCAGGCAAAATCCCCGCTTTTCTTTCCAGGCAGAAACGACGCGTCAGTCTCTTTCTATTCTCTTTTTCCCCTGTTCTTGTTTTTTTTTCCTATGCAAATTTTTTGGAGGAATTTTCATTGCTGCTCGCAGTCTCCTCTAGCCAGGCCCGGGTTTACCATCCTATCAGCCTAGGCAAATGAATGGGGCAAACGAGATCATCAGATAAATACCTGGGTGCAGGAGCTGGGTGGGGGATGCTGTTGGAGCTGCTTGTGTAAGGGCAGTGTTGAGCTGCTGGGACTACTCTCCCTGTCCAGCAGCTACTCCTTCTTTGAATTTATCACCCTCTGTGAGCACCATTAATGTGTAGGTTTATTTTTCCTTCCAGGCAGCCAGCAAAGAGGATAAATTAGGTAAGGGTTAATATTGGTCCCTGCAGCCCCCCCAGGTACAGCTTCTCTGAACAAGGCAGAGCAGCCTTCTCATTTGTAGTCCTTTGGCTAGTTTGGCAAGGGAGTCCCATTCAGACTGTCTGGAATTGATTTTTTTGCCAGTCTAGTTTGATAAGCCATGCTCTCCGATACCGTACAGCTACTGAAATGGTACAGCAGCCTCAGTGGTGACAAAACAGCCACCAGGTGTTTCCTCCTTTCTGCGTGCATCAGAGCCTTGTGAAACCGTGGGCTCTCGCGTCCAGGGTTGAAGAGGCAGGAGAATTGTGCTTGTGCTCTTGAGATAGACTCAGAGTGTGTGAGTGCTTACTGTGACTGAGAATGTCTCAGCTGGTCCACCCCGGTGACCTCTGGAGGGGTGAAATGGTGGCACAGACATTACTGGAACGTTGAGGCGATGAGTAGTATAATCTCTCAAGGCGATTAGCTCACAAGTCAGAGGCTGATTGCGGGCAGTGTACTGGCATCCTTGGTGCACAGAGGCTGGAAGCGTTTTAAGGAGATGGGCTTGGATGAGGGAGACCAGAGAGCTGCCCCCGTTTGTAATGCTGGTGGACTAACGTAGCCCTCCCACAGGTGGGACAGTGGCTCATAATTTCACTTATTTGAGGTCTGTTCTTGCTGCTGTTGACCTTTATGGAAATTGGATGAGGCCCAGAGCTTGCAGCTGTGTTTTCTGCATGAGCTTATCTCCCTGTTGGCAGAAGCAATGCTGAGGCCATTGGTGTGGACATGGTTTAGCTGTGTTATCAACAGAAATGAGAAGACAGCAGGAGTGCTTGTGTTACAAGTTGAGCCTGCTGCAAATTTCTTCTAAGTCTGTGATGGGAGAGAAGCATGTATTGTTTGACACACAGCTAGCAGAAGTTCTGCTGCATTCCCCGCTTGCATGGAGAAGTGATGTTCCCCAGGGCTCGGTGTCAGGGCCTGTTCTCTTTAATATCATTATCAACAACCTGGAGGAGGGGATGGAGTGCACCTGTAGTAAATTTGCAGAGGACACTGAGTTGGGTGGGAGTGTTGATCTGCTGGAGGGTGGGAAGGCTCTACAGAGGGATCTGGACAGGCTGGATGGATGGGCCGAGGCCGGCGGTGTGAAGTTCAACAAGGCCAAGTGCCGGGTCCTGCACTTGGGTCACAACAACCCCATGGACACTCCAGGCTGGGGGAAGAGTGGCTGGAGCTGCCCAGGGGGAAAAAGACCTGGGGGTGTTGGTCGACTGTCGGCTGAACATGAGCCAGCAGTGTGCCCAGGTGGCCAAGAAAGCCACTAGCATCCTGGCTTCTATCAGGAACAGTGTGGCCAGCGGCACTCGATCAGTGACCGTCCCCCTGTACCTGGCACTGGTGAGGCCCCACCTTGAGGGCCATGTCCAGTTTTGGTCCCCTCATGACAGGAAAGACATTGAGGTGCTGGAGCGGGTCCAGAGAAGGGTAACGGAGCTGGTGAGGGGTCTGGAGCACAAGTCTTGTGAGGAGGGGCTGAAGGAGCCGGGGGTGTTCAGCCTGGAGAAAAGGAGGCTGAGGGGAGACCTTCTCGCTCTCTACAACTCCCTGAAAGGAGGGTGTAGCCAGGGGGGGTCAGTCTCTTCTCCCAAGGAACAGCCGATGGGACAAGAGGAAATGGCCTCAAGTTGCACCAGGGAAGGTTTAGGATGGATATTGGGGAAAATTTCTTCATGGAAATGGTTGTCAAGCCTTGGCAGAGGCTGCCCAGGGCAGTGGTGGAGTCTCCATCCCTGCAGGTATTTAAAAGCCAGGACGATGTGGTGCTGAGGGACGTGGGTCAGTGGTAACTTGTCAGTGCTGGTTTAATGGTTGGACTTGATCTTAAAGGTCTTTTCCAACCAAAATGATTGTATGATTCTGTTTTCTTGCATTCCAGTGCTATGTCTTCTTCTCTGTGTCTTGTCTTGTCTTTTTACCTTTTCTTCATGTTGAATTGTACTTTTGCTGTTCTGCAAGGCTTCAAGAAAGTTCTGAGCAAATGTTTAAGCTTAAAGCTTTAGTTATGTGTTACATTAGTGAGGCCAGTCAGAGTGTGTAGAAGTGGTCTGTTGCCTTTGACTTATGTTTTAGGAGCCCCCAAGTGAGGTAGGTATACAGGGCCCTGAAGAAATACTGTAATAAAAATCCATTCATAGTCCAGAGAGTCTGCTTTGTGCATAAGGCAATGTTTTGGGCAAATGAGTGACTCAAAGGGTAAGGATACCAAAAAACAAAATAAGAAAAGAGAAGAAGGTGAAGATGGCTTTGTGGTACAGAGCGGATGCTCTGGGATCCAGTGGAAGGTGCAGGAGGTATTTTGGAGGAGGATGGTTGGGATCTCTGAGCTCTGGTGCTGTTCTGACTCTGTCTCCCAGACAAGACACCAACAACCCCTGTGCAGCTTCATTTCATCCTGGGCTCAGAAAAAAGCCATTGCTTGGGTTGGTTCAAAATATGGAGATTTTTCAAATTCACTCTCAGTTTTAACTTGTTGGCTAATTTCAACCGAATTTAATGTTTGACGTTTCAAGTGTACTGTGTCTTAGTAACCACTGATGTGGCTGGGGGAGACCATGGTGCCCCCCGTGAGGGGAAGGCGAGGCAGTAGAGAGCTGGTATGGAGGGGGTTGCTGGTACCTGGGCTGTGTGAGCTTTTGCTTGGTCTGAAGAGCGTGAGATCCTGGTTTCTTGGAGGACAATGGCTGCAGACAGTTCACCAGCCCCTTCTGCTGGTGGTACAGGGTGGTTATGGTGGTCAGTCGGGGCGCTCTGGGCTGCTCTTGGTGTTGAAAGTGCCCGGGGCTGGTGTGTGGCACTGGAGCCCAGCGTAGGGCAAGCCCTCTCCTACCAGCACGTGGTGGCCATGCTGGTCTGCTCTCCCCGCTGCAGCCGGGACGAGCTGTGGTCACTGCTCTACCAACGCCCCAGAGACACCGTTTTGGCCGCCAATGTTGGGTTTCCTCCCCAGCAGCATTTGCATTACTTGCTCTAATTAACTGCTGTTTAGTCACCTGGGACTTACCCCACTTACTTTGTTGTGGTTTTGCTGTCTCACTAGCTTCTGTAAATGCTCTGAAAAGTGAGCCTAAAAATGCTGATTTTCTGCTTATTTTTATTTTCATTCACTATCTCCAGTGAACTCTTTGGTTACGTTTCCTACAGTATAATTCAGAGTCCTCTATTTTTCCCATTTTGAACTAAGTTTGTAATTGGCCTGTTCAGGTATCGTTTTCATCACAGTGTCAGGAGTTTCATTGGACTAAGTGCTGCATAAACCCAGAAGCTCTCTTTTTCTGTCTTTGATAGAAATTGCAGGGGAATGGAGTTCTGTTCTCATAAGACTGTGGGACTCCAGAGGACAAAGAGCTCTTATCCAAGGAGTCCTACAGTAAAAAAGTAGAAGAGCTCAGCAGTTGCTTGGCTGTGCAGCAAACGTGGCTCTGGCTGTATATAGAAGTTCTGGGTGATGGCTGTCAATATGGACACAGCCAGATCTTTGAGCTGTCTTGGAGTAAGCATGGTGTTTTGGGGCAACTGTAGCATATTTAACTTTAAGGTGATGAGCTTGAACCACAGCAAAGAGACTAGAACACGTTTTTTAAAATATCACATGATTGTTCTTGGACAAAGCGTGTGGGGTGCGGTCAGGCTCTAAGTCATTAGGTCCGGGCTTTGACTTGAAGGGATGTTAGATTAGCTGAGGGGGGGATGCTCAGAGAAGGACTCAGCCCATCCACCAGTTCTCGGCTTTGCACTGGAACAGCTGAGTTGGGTTTGGTGACCCATAGGGTGAAAGAGGCCAGGCGCCTGGCTGTGGGATCTGATGGTGCCTTCTTCAAAGGCTGCTGTTCCTGTGAGACCTGGTGGAGAGAACAGTTGCTCAGTGTATGTTGCTTATATGTTGTTGACCTTTGTAGTTTGGGAGCATGCACAGGGAAAGGCTGGAGGCAGTTTAGTATTTCAGCCCAAAATGCCCCAGGACAGACCTTCCCTCCGGTTTGCCCCCAGAGACTCTCGGAGTTTCTGGACAGTCACCAGAACCAAGGCGTGTGTCTTACCTTAGGAAGTGGTACCTGGATCTGCACTTTGGGCTTTGTGCTCTTAGCTGACTAGTGGCTTGCTTGTCCACGGCCTCACTGCTTAAAAGGCCCTGGAGAGGCCAGGCTCTGAGTCGTGCTTGTCAGGTAGCCGTGCCTGAGGCCAGCGGTGCCTTCACGGAGCATCCCACGTGGTGAGAAGAGCAGGAAGGAGCCTTTGTCCCAGGAGAATGTTGGTTGTTCTCACTGGATGTGGTAGTCCTGTGTCCTGTAGGGCTGCCTTTCTTCGGGCTGTTGGGATAGAAAACTGCTGCCGTCTGTGGCCATGTTCATCAGGGCAAGCAACGGCTGGGTGAAGGCAGGAGGTCAGATGGCTCCATATTTGACCTTCTGGCTTCATCAGTAGCTTTTCATTTTGCACGGCTCTTGTTTGGCCAGAACTGGGGAAGAGAGCATCTGTGGGAATGGCCAGACTCCACAGGTGACCCTCAGCTAGTTGTATTTGTCTGTTTGGGGGAAGTCACCAGCGTATTGGTACCAGTATAACTTGTATTTCTGTAGTTACGCTCAGCTTGACAGCGCTCAGCCCGGGCACCGATTTGTACGACGCTGCACAGCTGCTGCCTCGTGCTCGTTAAGGAGCTACTACAGTAACGCGGCATTACGAGCAAGCAGAGGGGTTTGGCTCTGGCTTGAGCTTGGCCATACCCAGAGGAGTTGTACTGAGCATCTGAAGGGGTTTCCAGTACAACCTCATGGTGATAAGGCTGCTCCAGCACAGAGAGCACCATAGTGTTAAAGATCCTTGCCCCCTCTTTGAAGAGCAGCGCTCTCCAGGTGAGCGTTTGAGAGCAAGAGGAGGCTTTCTGACTGTCCTTGCTCTCTCTTAGGATTTGAGAATCCCCGTGTCGGTGCTCGTGGCCGCCCTGTCCCTTTCTCCCACTTCTCTGCAGTCCACGTCATTCCAGACTTCTGCTCTCTCTTTCAGGACGCGCACAACTGCATACCCGAGCTGGACAGTGAAACAGCCATGTTCTCGGTCTACGATGGACACGGAGGTAACACATCCACCGTTCTCTCCCAAGTCCTTGCGTGGTCCCTCTGGGCTGCTCGGTGGCTGCTGGGGCAAACATCTGCCATTAGAAACCCTACTGCTTGGGAAGCATTTTCTTTGATACATGTCATTGATTAAGGTTCTGAAATTTTCTTAGAATTTAGGTTTCTAGAAGGAAGGTCACAGGTTGATACAAAATCGAAATGACATTTGCATTCCATCTTCTAAAACTTTTTAAGAATGCCTGTTTTTTTGGTAGACAAGCTGAACAGGATAGTCACTGAGGAGCTGCAGTATGAAAAACTGCATGAGATGGGACCAAAGGCCTGACTCTAGTCAGCGTGTTCTGGTGGTTGCCGGTACTGGTTGCCCAGGGAAGGAGTGGAGAAAACAGAAGAGGCAGATCCGTTCCCCGACACCTTCCCAGCTGCTGTCCCCGCTTACGGCCTCCCTGAGCGAGAGGTGGCAGCCATTCCATCTCACAGGCACGCTCGAGTCTTCCTGAGGGACTTCCTGAATCTGACTAATTGCGGTTTAAAACCAGGTTTAGAAGTTCGATGGTTATTTGCATAGGATGTTTTGTTTAGAACTTAATTTATTATTTGAAAAAAGACTTTGATCTAAATGCACTGCCTGATAATCTCACTGCAATATCCCCAACGCTTATGAGAAATCAGTGAGTGGTCACTCTGTTAGCACTTTTCACTTTCATCGATTTGGATTCTGTGTCCTTTCTGCCAGTAAGAAGAGTCCTAGATTGTCTCTGGCCATACAGCTGGGCATGTACTAGGGAATAAGAGCAGGAGCCATTTTCTGGCCCTGGGGTTGCTTGGCACAGCCCGACGTGAAGCTCTGAGTGTTTGGCAGATGTGCCTGCATCCAAATGGGCTGCTAGTCCCTGCTTATCAGAGGATGAAACAGAATGGTTCGGGTGGGAAGGGACCTTAAAGCCCATCCAGTCCCACCCCCTGTCCTGGCCAGGGACATCTCCCACCAGACCAGGTTCCTCAAAGCCCTGTCCAGCCTGGCTTCCTGCTACATCCTGAGCTGTGTCCAGAACTTCTGGGAGTGTAAGTAACTACCTTCTGCCAGCATTGCACCGTGGATCGTTCTAGTGATTTTTAGCTCAGGTGATGAAATGCCTGGGCCGTGGAACTCATTAGGCTACTGCTGTTGAATGAATCCATGGATTCCAGACATTATATTGTACCACAGCTCTTATATTTGTCCTTTTTTTTTTGGATGTAATCTAGTTCTGCAACATGCTTTTGGTTAGACTGACTAGAACTGCCTGTAGCTTTTCAAGTTACAGATACACCGTGAATTTATTGTGACGTATTTCCTGCTTTGTTCTCCATTCCTTTCCTAACAATTCCGAACAGCGTGTTAGCTGGTTTGATACAGATAAACTGTAAGCTGATGTTCTTAGA
Source organism: Numenius arquata (assembly GCF_964106895.1). Taxonomy (NCBI): domain Eukaryota; kingdom Metazoa; phylum Chordata; class Aves; order Charadriiformes; family Scolopacidae; genus Numenius; species Numenius arquata. Next base: position 61,860,025 of record NC_133584.1, on the reverse strand, counting down.
ACTCTGTCCCCAGTTTCTTCCAGATCTTTCTTAAGTGGTGGTAGGTGGGTTTGGGTCCACCCAATGCGCGCATGGAGGTTGGTTGTCTTTTCTTCTTTTCATGTTCCTGGCGTTGTCAGTGAGGAATTTCATCTGCCAATATAATGTAAAAGCGCAGGATCCTGCTGTTAAATCTTGCAGAGTATTTTAGTTTTGATCATCCTGAATGATCCATCACTTCTCACTGATCTCTTTTTCAGATTATTTATGTAGATGTTGAACAACGTAAGTCTTCAAAGAACTCTCCCAGTGGCCATCCCCTGTTTTGAAAACTGTCTGCTTCTCCCAAACCTTCCTTCTTTTCCATAGCAGCTTAGAATGTAAAATGCTGATGATTTATTTGAAAACTTTTTGAAAATCTATATGGAGTATATAAACTGCCTACTTCCTCCTGCTTGTTGACTCTTTGAAAAATCATTGACCATTTTGTGCCATTCTCTGCTGTATATTTAACCCCTGCCCATTCTACCGCGTGTATCCACATATCTGCTGTTTATTGCCATCTCTGCTGTTTGCTGTGTTCACATACCAGATACGCTGCTCTGTAGCGTTGTGAACCTGGTTTCCACCGCGCTCTGAGGCTTTTTAATTATTTTTTTTGTATGATATGTATGCCTATGTATGTATGTCTGTGATAACGGAGCAGATGCGAGTGGAAGGTTACATACTGCAGTTCATCATTTCTCGCTTTCCTTTAGAACCGAGTTATCTCATTCTGCCAATCTGTAAATAAGAGTTTAAGACCTTTTTTTGCAATAGTCCACATTAAAAAGGTCAGTCCGAGTAGGTAGCTGGCTAGTAGGTCTTCAAAAGATACAGTCTTTGTCTGAAGCATTTCGATTGAATCTTTTGCAATTGGTTTCCTCTTGAACTTCATCTTGGAGTGTGCAGAAACCTGAGAGGAGCAACTGCTGATATCCTGAAGATTATCTTTGAGAACGTCGGGATGATGGGTTGGTTTGAAAAGGCAGAGAAGGAGAAAAGAAAAAGGATATAGGGATTTAGCAACTGTTCAACTCAACATTGTTTCTTGAGAAATGCAGAAACCATTTGTAAGCATCTAGCAGGTATGAAGAGAAGTAGCACCTTGCAAAAACTGGTCAAGAATGAAGAATATCAAATTCTTCAAGCTCAGTGTGTTATTTTCTCAGCTAACAGGAAGGTGTGTTTCATGTATTGGGTTTTAGAAAGACTTTGGATGCTTTTACGACATTCCCATTAGTGGAATACATGAAGTCACGTGTCTTGGTTTTTTTTAAATACAATGGGAAAGATTCAGGACAGACACCAGGGAAAGGCATTAATCGGAGTGGCAAAGCACTGGTGTGCTTTTCTAACTTGTGTTTAGATTTCCAGTGATTGAATCTCTGCTGCTCTTCCTAGACAAACCTTGTCAGGAAGGATACAGGTACGGTTGAACCTGTCTCTGAAGATCAACTTTTGCCCATCCCCGCTTCTGTATGACTTTATTGATGCATTAGTTCCTCAGATCCGTCCCATCGAAAAGGTTTTAGGCTGGGAACCTCTCTAAGCTTTATTAGCTGACAGTGCAAGGAGTGAATTTAGCTTTTCTTTTACGCCTTGCTCATCTGTCAGCCTTAAACTCTCCAGTAAGCTTCCTGCTCCAGGCGGGCTGGGAAAAGTCTTTATTATTGTGTTCCTTGGAAAAGGGTGGTGGCCTGTTCTTTCATATTAGCTTTCAATTTCATTCATCGATTTTTCCTTTATTTTCTCCCCCTGTGGACAAGACTTCCAGTTTTTGAGAGATGCTGCTGTTTTTTACATTTTAATAGCCTTCCCCAGTTGCCTTTTGACTTGCCCTGGCCTCCTTGTCCCCAGGTCTTGGAGAGTGATACACGGGTGCTCCACGCCTCCGGTGTGGTATTTCTTATCAACCTCCATTGCTGTCTACACACGCTTTAACCTTTTAGCTGTTTAATAAGTGTCTTCATTGACGCTCCCCCTTCTCAGAGGTCAGCATTATCACAGTGAGATTTTCGTTTTGCTCCTTCCAGTATGTTTAATTTGAATACAGCAAGCCCTGCTGTATTTTTTTCCCAGTTTGTGTGCAGAGCAATGGATCCCTCTTGCCCTGTTCTTGGTCATCTTGCCTTCTGATCTGCCTTAGCATCCTGCCTCCCTGTCCTTGTCTCAGGCTGGGAGTTAATACTCTGGTTTTAAAATCTTTCTTTTCCCGTTTTGGCATAGTATTCCAATCCATAGGGATTCTGTGGTATCTGTTGTTAGCTAATTTATTTGTTATTTGACTTTAAGCTTTCTTTATTTTATATTCCAGTGGTGTGTATGTGTCTAAATACAGATCAAACCTTTGAGTGGGATCTGCTTTCAGCCTTGTGAGAATGAGACAGGATGGGACTCTGCATGTACACGCACTGGGAAAGATTTGATCTGGGAACCTGTATCTCTGGAGGCCTTTTCCTTGCCTGGGTTTTGCCCTGAGGCTGCTGCTTGTTCTTGTCTTCACATGTCAGATCCGAGCCCGTGCTGCTGGAGATAGAGAAATCGTACAGCGGTGAGATTCCAGCTGGATCCCAGGTACTCTGGAGCCAGCTCTGCCTGAAATGCTGGGGTAAATCGGTCATCGGAACGTCACTCCTGCTGTTAAAGCTGAATCAGATGTAGGCTTTGGCAGCGGCATCTAGAAACGTGCTGAGACCTGGCCTTTCCCACGTGTGCTTTCACCTTTCTGCGTGGTCTTTCAGACATCCTAGAAACTCCACATGCTTTTTGCAAACAAAAGCCATCTCTTCTTATAATTTTGTGGGAACATAAAAGTACACGCTCTGGAGGATCCTCCAGATATTTTCTTTTTCACTTAATTCAGTGCTACACGTTTTGTATTTTTCTTCAGCCTCCCGAAGACCTTCACGCTACTGCACCTGTGTTGGTTCATGCGGGAAACGCAGCTGAGGCTGTGGTGTTACTTAGCTGGATGCTGCTCCTCCAGAAAACATTAATAAAATGATTCATGGAGACTTTGAGAGTTTCACAGTGGGTTCCGCACTGGAGACGAGGGAGATGTCAGTGGGCCTGCGGTGCCAGCAGCTGGGCCTGAGGTCTGTGTGCCGGCCGATAGCTGCCTCCTGGGCACCAGAGGGATGCACACCTGATCTCAGCGTCCCCGTTCCAAAGAAATGGCTTGCTTAACTGCTAGATCTTTCCATATTGGGGCTGACTTCCTGCTCCTGTGGTGACAGAACGAGATCCTTCTCTATGGTGGTGCTGTGGATGGCATCTTCCCGTGGGCCATGCCCCAGCCCCGTGCCCTGCCTCTCGCCAGGAGGGCACCGGGGCTGGGGCTACAAAGTTCTCAGTGGCTTTATGAGATCAAGCCGCTTGTTGCTGTGAAGAAAATCCCTTGTCCCTCGCTGCGGCAGGAGGAGTGCGACGGTTGGTCATCCTTTCCGTCTGGCGGGTGATCAGGTGTCCACACTGGTATTATTAGACCCGTCAGCTGCTTCCAGAGGGCGCAGAGTGGCCGCCTCGTCCACAGACCCTGCAGGCAGGGACAGAGCCAGCCATTGCTCCCTTCTCCCCCTCTGCTCTCGGCAGGCGGCTGCAGCCAGGGCCATTCTGCCACAGCAGTCACCGGTACAAGCGATGGAGGCTTCTACCCTCCCTGTTCCTGCTCAGTGCCTTGGGGAAGTCTCCGAGGAGTCGGGGGTGCAGCATGGAGGTGACCCTCTCGTGTCGCTGCCATACACTGGTTGGTGCCCCAGAGAGTGTCAAAATGAGAGCAGGGAGAGGCGTCAGCGCCGTGCTGCTGCTCCAGATGGGGCCGGCAGGAGTGACTGCAGGTTGGAGAAGAAGCTGGAGGAGATGGCAGCTGCCCCTGCGGTGACCGGTGGCCGTGTCAGCAGCCCACTGGGTCTGTTCCTGATTTGGGATGAGAGATTCCTGCAGTTTTCCTAGTTTTTCTCCTCCTCGTGCTGCTGAGGCACATTCAACGCACCACCTTGCTTGATGGTAGAGCCTTTATGTGGGAGTGTGTCACCGCACTTTAAGCAAAGTGGTCACATATACTTATATGCATATGTAAGTTATATATAATATAAAAGTTATATACCTTACCTAAATCTGTTACATCAGCATGCTTAGTTTTATCTGGCAAAGTCATACTATCTTTAAGAGCAGATGTTGAGTTGGATTGGCGAGATCTGCTCCCATAAGCCCGGGTCAATGGTCAGTAATTGTCAGACCTCTTCATCTGAGATCCTGCAAGGGCCGGCCAGTCTTTTGTCTGTGATTGTCAGGTCACCTTGGTATTCCCTTCCAAGTTCTCATTAAAAAGCTGGGGTCACTCCTGTTCCTCTCTTACATCACTTATTTTTCTGTGATCTTCCTTTTGGGTTTTTTCCTCTTCCCTCCTCCCCCCACTCCGCATTTTTGAGAGCGTGGTCAGAGTAGAGCTCGGTCTCTTTGTTGTGTGGAGCCGCGGTACTGAGCTGTTTGCAATGCTCTTTTAACAGCAGCTGTTTTGCAAAGGTTTCTGTTCTTTGTCAATGGCCACTTGATCCCTTCTCTGCAGGCAGGGTTGAAAAGTCCCTTGTCTGCTGTTTCTTTCTTTCTCTCAAATCTCACCACCTTTTCGCTTCCCGCTGTGTTCCCCGTGCCTTTCCCGTTGCTCAGCTGATGGATACCTGCTTCCCACCCTTCTCACGCTTTCCCCTGATTCCCCTCTCCTTGGCAGAGCTCTGCTGCTGTGCGTGTTACTGCTCATCGTGCCCGGATTCCCCCACGGCCTCCACTCGGCTGAGGATCAGGATGTGCCAGCCGGGAAGTCGAGAGCTGGGTGGCCGCTATGGCTCCGTAGCCGGGAGGACAGAGCACGCCGGGCTCTCTTGCCTTTACCAATAGCCGCAGGAACGCGGTAATGTGCGGAGAGGCTCTCCAGCACGATGCTCAGCCCACTCATGCTCCTCCTTCGCCCTGTGATAGAGAACGGCTCATCCAGCACAGTCACCTGCGGCTGGACCCCTCCACCTGCCTGCGGTCCCCCCTGCTCCCCTCTCTGCTGCCCTTCTCTGCCTGACGTTTACCTTGTTTCTCAGTTTCTAGCTCTAATTTTTCTTTCTGATGACCCGTGAGCCAGGTCCCTATGAGAGGTTCTTTGCCTCTCATATAAACCCCTGAATTACTAGATTGATCTCTCACAAGTCGCACTGTTCTTTCTGGTCCCCCTTACCAAGATGAACTACAGAAATTCACAATTGTTCACTGTTTAATCTTCTTCCTCTCTTAATAGCACCTTCATGAGCACAAAAAACGTTTCCTGTGCTCTGTCGTGTCCTTGTATTAATTACTGAGCTGCTGGAGTGTTTCTAGCTTTTAAAAACTGTTCAGCTGCTGCAGGAGCAGGCTCTTGGTGTGCGTTGTTGGCTGTTGGTCCGAGTTATCCCTCTGCCCCAGCAGCCTGATGTTCTGGCCACCCTTCGCTCCTGCTGGGCACACACACACACCTTCCCTACCGAGACCAGGACCCCCGTCGCGCTGAAAGGCTTATCTCAGCGCCTTTCATTGGTCGGGAACACACACTAGAATAGACAACACTCTGTGCTGCTCGTCAGGTGTCAGTAACGCTCTGAGGAAGAGCTTACATTGACCAAAAGCTTCCCTGTCCCCTACTTGTCGTTTGTACCCACACTTCCATGTGAAAACAGAGCTTCCTAGGTAGGATGGGCCCAAACAGCTGACCTAAGGGCCAAAATGGGCCTGAGCTCCCTTTCAGGAAGCTGATGTGGGAACCTTTCAGGAACCTGATGGGTAAGAGCTCCGTGAGGTTTACCAGGGGTCGTCAGCAGGTCCTGCTCTTGTGGAGAGGCAGCTGGCCGGGAGGTGGAGATCCCCAGCATCTGTCCCTGCCCGACTTCTCCCTGTCTGGGGTAGTTCTGGTGGGTGCCACAGGAACTCAGCTGTCGAGAGCGCATTTTGCTGCTGGGAGGACCAGCCTCTTTAAACTATTTTTGCTCTCTTTCAGGAGAAGAAGTTGCCCTGTACTGTGCCAAGTATCTCCCTGAGATAATCAAAGACCAGAAGGCCTACAAGGAAGGCAAATTGCAAAAGGTAAGAGTCGAACAAGTAAGCACCAAAGCAGTGGAAAGCCCTTCTTCAGTGCTTTGGGTACCAAATACTTACGTGCAGGATCCTGTCCCTCCAAGGTCTATCTTCCATGTCTTCCATTTTAATTTCCCTTCCTTGTTTCTAGGAGTGTACACCAGGTGTTGATTCTATTTTCAGAGATAAATACTCTATTTTCCAGCTTTTTTTTTTTTTTTTTTTTTTAATTTTCAGACCCATTCCAGTTAAAGGTGTGGGCTGGTTCTTTGGGTGGGTTTGGTGGGTGGTTTTTTGGGGGCAGGAGTAGCTTCTGTCAGAGGTGGGAGGTTGGTTCTGCCAAGCGAACCCCCTGTTGTAACCCCCCCTCGAAGTGCTAGTGCCTGGTCTGACACTGGGGGTCCCGGGGGTTGGCGCTGGGGTCTGTAGCAGCGTGGGTGAGGGGGAGGCAGTCCCTCTACAGCTTCCATGAGCGGCTAGATGAGGAGAGCCTGCAAAGCAAACTTCAGTCAGTTTTTGGCTCTTGCACTAGGCTGAAACACCCAAGTTTGCAGCTTTGCTGAGCCCGCGCTGGCTGTGCTTGCTGCCTGCTCTCAGCCTGTCTGCTGAGCCAGCCCCACAATGGCTCTGAATGCCATCCTGTCCCCAGCCCCATGGGGTCTAGGCAAGGCTTTGACTGGGTGTCCCTGGGACCCCCCTGGAGACGCTGTGGCAGCCTGGGCTGGCACCGAGAACTGGCTGCGTGGCCGGGCCCGAAGTGGGGAGATCAGTGACACAGCGTCCAGTTGGAGGCCAGTAACGACCAGTGCACCCCAGGGTTCAATACTGGGCCTGCTCTCATTTAACACCTTCGTTAATGATGTGGAGGATGGGGCAGAGCGTACCCTCAGCACGTCTGCAGGGGTCACCGGGCTGGGGGGGCGGCTGTACCCCAGAGGGTCGAGCTGCTCCATCCTGCAGAGGGGTCTGGATGGGATGGAGAAATGGGGTGACAGGGACCTCCTGGAGTTCAGCAAAGTCCTGCCCCTGGGGAGGAACAGCCCTGCAGCACCAGTACCTGCTGGGGGGCACCCAGTTGGAGAGCAGCTCAGCAGAAAAGGTCCCCGAGGGTCCTGGTGGACACCCCGTTGACCACGAACCAGCAATGGGCCCAAGATGCTGAAGCTGTTGGAGTATCCCTCCCCTGGGGAAAGGCTGAGGGAGCTGGGGCTGCTCATCCTGCAGCAGAGAAGGCTCAGAGGGACTGAGTCCATGTGTATAAACACCCACAGGGAGGGTGCCAGGAGGACGGAGCCAGGCTCTTCCAGTGGTGCCCAGTGCCAGGACCAAAATGGCACAAACTGGACCACGGGAGGTTCCCTCCGAACATCAGGAAACACTTTTCCAGTGTGAGAGTGACACAGGCACAGGTTGTCCAGGGAGGTGATGGAGTCTCCATCCGTGGAGCTATTCAAGAGCTGTCTGGACATGGTCCTGGGCACCTGGCTCTGGGTGTCCCTGCTGGAGCAGGCGGCTGGATCAGTCGGACCCCAGAGGTCCTGCCAGCTTCAGCCATTCTGTCATTCTGCTTGGTGTGCATTCTGGAAGAGACGTGGCTGCACAGCATGACAGGCAGCATCCTGTAAGGAAGATGAAACTGTGCATGCTCTCATGTCTGTGTTCATACGTAGGCCCTGGAAGATGCTTTCTTAGCCATAGATGCCAAGCTCACCACTGAGGAGGTGATTAAAGAGCTCTCTCAGATGGCTGGGCGACCCCAAGATGATGAAGATGAGAAGGAGAAGGTTGCTGATGAAGATGATGGTAAGTCAGATACCACTGAATAGACAAGACTGCAGCTGCAGGGCAGGGGGCTGAGTTGGGCCAGGTCTGCTTTAGCAGAAGGCTTTCTGTCCAAATTTCTCAGTTAAATTTCATCTGGAAAAGTGCCACCCCTCGGCACGGCTTACTGCTTTGGGCTGGTGCTGCAGGAATTTATTTGGTGGGTTAATCCTATGAATAACAAACCAGTCTGTCACAGTTTTCCATAGGACCTCCTCCGTGGGGTGCAGAGTTCTAGGATGTGTCAGGAACCTCTGAGCTGGGACGTGGGCTGAGCTGTGAGGTGAAGCAGTGTGATGTCCCCTGCTGAGCTCTCCCAGGCTGGTGGCAGACACAGATAGAAGAAGATTCTGGTCTCTTCGGCAATTTTTTTTCTCCCAAAGAAGCAGGTGTGCTTTTCCACCAGCAAGTAGTTGCCAGGCCATGAATCCCGGGGTAGAATCCTGTGCTGCTCTCGGCTGGATACCTTGCGACTGGCCTTGAGGCAGACGTAAAACAGTACCGTCACCTCGAGCGCTGAGTGTTGGTCTGAAAATGCCAGATTTGTTGGCCCTCACCCTCCAGCTGACAGGGATGAAGTGGTTTAGTGGGTGGGTGGGTTTTTCTTTTTGTCCTGTACTTCCAGGAGTATTCAGGATAAGGGTATTTCTCTTCCTTTTGGGATTAATTAGCGAAGAAAATGGTGACCAAGGGGATGTCAACAGGGAAACGGTGGTCATTGGCTCATAGTTTGCGGAAAGTCACTCTGTTTTATGTCCACTCTCCCACTTGGGAGACTGACGCCTCAAGCCAAGCCGTTGTGTCTGTGAGTGTCCAGACTGCAGCTGGCTGGGGTCCCCTGGGTGCTAAAGGCTCACGGAGCAACTGCAGTAACAAAAGCTTCTTCTTCCCAGTTGCAGTATTAATGAACGAACCTGCACACGGGAGCAGTCTGTCTGCTTCCCCCACGGATTCAGGGAAAGTACGAGGCTTTTTACCCTCCGACCGTACAGCTCTGTGGACGCCCGGTGCTGCCTGCGAGCCGGCCGGGCGGCAGCAGGGTGGCTGGCAGGCTGCAGCCTCGGCTGCAGTTGGGAGCCATTCCCCTGCCCTTTGCACCGTCCCTGGAGCTGTGGGACGGCGCGGGTCTGGCTGCGTTGGTACCTCCCAGTGACCAGCATTGCTGGAACCTGTCTGTAGTAGCAACCTCCAGCTGCTGCTGCGGTGATGTACCCTGCTTTCTGACCCTCTTTGTCCTCACCCCCCACTCCCCTTTCCGTTTTTAGTGGATAACGAGGAAGCTGCTCTTCTTCACGAAGAAGCCACAATGACCATCGAGGAGCTCCTCACACGTTATGGACAAAACTGCACCAAGAACCTCAAAAACAAGTCTTTAGCTCCAGCTGGGGAGAACGCTGCAGAGGGGACAGGCAAGCAGCATGATGGGGAGTCAAATATGAATGGAGAGGCTGACCCAGGGGAGCTTACCGACCACAAGGAGAGGAAGAATGGGAAGCCAGATGAAGAAATCACGGGTATTTCCTCCACCTCAGACAAAGCCAGCGCTGGAGGCAACAGTCCTGCTCTGCAGAAGCCTGAACTAGGCAAAGGTGACGAGGCCGTCACCTCTTCTACTGGGGAGGCCGGGCCCTCCTGCTCCTCTACGGGAAAGCCCCAGCGCACAGCCAAATCCAAATTTTTTGAGGACAGTGAGGATGAGTCAGATGAGGTTGAGGAAGAGGAGGAAGACAGTGAGGTAGGAAACAGCACCGGGGCAGAGTGGCCTTCTGGCTGGGCAGAACATGTTGCTTACTGTGGTTCTTGAGCTACGAGCCTGTGGCTCATCCTAGGTGTGTCCTGGGAGTAGGTTTTTTCAGGCTGATACTTTGAGACCGTCTCATGGGAGTGTCGGGGATTGTGTAGATAACCCCAAAGGAAACATACCCTCGTCTGTGCAGCGGCCATAATGGACGTTGGCCCCCAGTCCTGCTGCATGCGCCATCCCTCCATTCGTTGCAGTAGCTGAAACCAGCTGCTCTGGCTGTAGGCATCAGGTGTGGGGGAAACCTGCCAGGTCATCTCACTCTTCTGGGGCCACCGTGTCATCTGTCCCCAGGATGGAGGGACCAGCTGTCTGGGGAGGGCACTGCGGGTGGCCTGTGATGACTCCTGGTGGTATCTCTCCTTTCTTGCAGGAATGCAGTGAAGATGAGGATGGTTACAGCAGCGAAGAAGCAGAGAATGAAGATGATGAAGATGACACTGAAGAAGCAGAGGAGGATGAGGATGAAGAGGAGGAGATGTTGTTACCAGGCATGGAGGGGAAAGAGGAGGTGCACACCCTGTTCTTGTGTTCTGCAGTGTAGTGTGGAGCCAAGGGCGCTGGGGGGAACTCAGCAAGGAGTTAGTTCCGGGGATAAAACAACCTTTTTGTTCTCCTGAGGCTGAAGCAGCTGCCGACAGCCTGACTTCATGCAGAAGGCTGAGGGGCAGGGCATGAATCTGGGCAGCATGTTGAGATTGGAAGAGGCTGATGCCCCTGCTGGGTCTGCTGGGCGTAGAAACAACGGTGGGGTTATGGGATGGCAGCAGGACCGTTCTGCGGGCACTGCGGCTCCTGGGCAGAGCATCGCTCTGGCCACTGCCAGGCCAGGGCTGTGGCTCCTCAGCCCGTCCCAGTGCTGACAGATGGTCCAGGGACCCAGGATGTTGGGAAAAAGGGATTACAGCTTCCAAGGTGCCAACCTTCTCTCTTTGGAGAGATCTCCTGGCTTCTGCTTGAGCTGGGCTGTGGCTGGAAGCAACACGTTAGAGCTGAGGGTGTAGCAGAACACATCGAACCCTGGAGAATCCTGAGCCACTGATGCTCTGTGAGGTTGAAATGGAGGTTCTGCTTGACCCTGCCTCTCGATGAACACGCTCTTGCTGTGTCTCATGCTTTCTCCAGTGTCCCATGAGTGCTCGTGGGAAGGGGTGAGGCGCCTCACCTCAGGGTTTGGGACACTGCCGGTCCTCATGGCCAGTGCTCATTCCCGTACGGATCTGATACGGAGCAGGAGAAAGGAGTCTCAGCAAAATCCTTTGTCTCTTGCAGCCTGGCTCTGACAGCGGGACGACCGCTGTTGTGGCACTCATCCGGGGCAAGCAGCTGATCGTGGCCAATGCCGGAGACTCGCGCTGTGTGGTCTCGGAAGGTGGCAAAGCTGTCGACATGTCATATGACCACAAGCCAGAGGATGAGGTGGAGCTGGCCAGGATAAAGAATGCAGGCGGCAAGGTCACCATGGACGGGAGAGTGAATGGCGGCCTCAACCTCTCCAGGGCAATCGGTGAGCGAGGCTGGGGGAACGCTGCCGTGACGTCCCTGCTCCCAGCACTTGCCAGCCGCTAAGCTTGAGGAACGGTTTTTGACTGCATGATGAGTAGAACCTATTCAGTATTTGAAGTGGTGAGATTTCGGTCGAGGTAGAGAAAATGGCCGTTAAATTGGGAGACATCAGTGGAAAGCGACACCGAGCAGCCACCGGGGTCCAGTGCAGGAACACAGGGCTGGTGTTCCAACATCTGGGCTGTCAGAAACCGCCTCATACGAACCGTCTCAAAACCAGTGTGTTGACTTTTGAGCAGGACTTTTTCCTGTTAGGCTGTTGGAGGACCTTGGCGTGTTGCTTCCTGGGCATCTAAGTTTACACCAGTTTGAGCTCATTTGTTCCTGACCCAGCCTTGCCTTTTAACTGCACAGACTCCGTCCCCCTCGCTGCAGTGCTGCAGGCAGCACCTGACTGCTGCTGTACTCCTCTTACTAATTGGAGTAATTAATGGCTCAGGAGACTGGGCATGGCTGTTAGCAGCCAAACGAGGATGCTGGGAGGCATTAAGGAAAGGGTCGTGAATAACACTGAGAACATCCTGGGGAATCCTCGGAGAAGGGAAGGAAGTGTCAGCAGCGAAGGGTGTGAGTGGAGAGTATTTGTGCAGAAAGACCAAAACCATTGAAATTATTATCCTAGGGTAAAGAGATAGAAATACATTTAGGATGGAAACTAGGAGTCTCTTCGTCTAGGGAGACACTGGCATTTCCACCTACTATTTTGCAGTGGCCCTAGAAGTCCCTTCCTAGGATGTAATTCCGGATAATCCTGCTAGTCAGAGCTGAGGATGGGTTTGCTCAGGTGAGCTTTGGCTGCGGAGGGTTTGGGAAGACCTGAACCCAGCAGCGTGATGCGGGAATTGCACTGAAATATCTGGCCCTGGACAGCCCGAGCTTCTGGAAAATGAGCATCTAGTGTTATAGCAGAGCCAAGGTGGTGCTGGGTGAGCTGCAAATCCTGCTCCAAGACACAGGATCACTCATCTCACAAGCAGAGCTGCAGGGTCTCAGCCGATGCTGTCGGGTGCCACTTGCTGTTGGCCTGGTGTTGCCCCAGGAACTGGGGAAGTGGCACTTGGTTTGGGGTGAAGAGAGGCTGAACTGGCAAAGGCATCTCTTTCTCGTTGTTTGGTGACAGCGTGTTGGGCTCGCCAAGGCTGATGCCTTGGACACGTGGCAGATTTCTCTGTCAGATGTGCTAACAGCCTGATCTGCTCCGGTTGTGGGAGCTCTGGCTCCGATTCTGGCCTTTGGCAGGGCAGTGTTTCTCGCTGTTTGGGGGTAGGCAGCATCGCCAGGACCCAGCCACAGCAACAGCCGATCCTCCTCCCTGCTACAGGTGATCACTTCTACAAGCGGAACAAGAATCTGCCTCCAGAAGAACAGATGATCTCTGCCTTGCCTGACATCAAAGTGCTGACAATAAATGACGACCACGACTTCATGGTCATTGCCTGCGATGGAATCTGGTGAGTGGTGAGGGAGCATTGTGCCTCTTGGGCATCACTGCTCTGGTCTTTCTCTGGGGATGGCCTCGGGAAGGCCCAGAGGCCCTGGCTGCTAATCAGCCCTTCTTTCCCCACCTCCTCAGAGAGGTGAGTTGGGCCCCTGAGGAGTTTTTCTCAGCGGGAGGGACGTGACAGTGAGCTGAGCTCCAAACCCTCCTGTTCCTCGCTGCCCGCAGCTTTGTTCCCGTTGGCACCCTGCTGTGGGGGGCTCTCTGGGGACACCGTGGCATCACTGCCCCCTTGGCTGGTCTTTTTGACCTCTCCACTCTCTGCAGGAATGTGATGAGCAGCCAGGAAGTGGTGGATTTCATCCAGTCCAAGATCACCCAAAAGGATGAGAATGGAGTCCTGAGGCCGCTCTCCTCCATTGTAGAAGAGGTAAGGTCCAGGGCTCCCTCATCCCTTCGGCCCGCAGAGTTCCTGCACCCCAGCTCGGTGCCCGGCTCTCCCCTCCCTCCCCATCGCACTGGTTTGCTCAGCGATCGGCGTGTCTGGCAGCACGCGGGCTGCAAACGCTGCCTGGAACAGGAGCAGAGACACCTCTGAACTGGGACCCAGTTCCTTTGGCACCCTCACCAGCGGTTCTGATCTCTAGGGTGCTCTCAAGCCGAAGGAGTTTCTGCTTTCAGAAAACCAGGGCTGCTGAGGCTGTTTCCGTCCCGTGTCTGGTTGTGGACAGCGTTGGAGCCCCCCAGAGCCGCTCTCAGCTGCTCGAACGGGCCCAGCGCCTCGGGTTGTACAAAGTGCGGTGTCTGTGTCCCCTGCTGACCCGTCCCGTCCTCTCCTGTCCCTCCTCAGCTGCTGGATCAGTGCTTGGCTCCAGACACCTCAGGGGATGGCACCGGCTGTGATAACATGACCTGCATCATTATCAGCTTCAAACCCCGTAACACACACCCGCCGGCGGACAGCGGGAAGCGGAAACTGGAGGAGGCGGCAGCACCGGCACCAGCGGAAGAGAACGGCGGCGACAACAACAACAACAAGAAGGCCAAGCTGGAATAACGAGCCCCGCACAGGGACTTTGCTGTGCGCTCACCAGACTCTCGTTTCTTAAACATGCTGAACTCAAGACTCCAAAGTCTTGTCCTTTTTTTAGCCTTAGCAGAGGCCTTGTTTGTCCGTGTCCTGGTCGGGGGGTGGGGGGTAGCGAGGGCATGTCGCGCTGTTCATCTGTAACCATTCCAAAGAGGGAGCCCAGGGCAGAGCCTCCGCGCGGGACCCTGCGAGCACAGAGCCCCCTGGTTAGGAGGAGGATGTCCCCCCATCGTCTCCGTGTGGTTGTTGCCATTTCCGTGCCTGTGAATTTCTGTTCGGAGGGAAGAACTTTTTCACTGTTGAGGTTTTTTTAATCTGCACCCGATTATTTAAGGCCCTTTCTGTTTTTATTTGTGAAACAATCTGGCTGTGGTGCTGCTGCCACACCTCATTCTGTTGTACACTTTCAATCGATACTTTTTTCAAACTAAAAGGCCAGAAAACGTAGCTGTGCTTTTGGTCCTTGGTTCTTGGCTGGAGGTGGGGGCGAGGAAGGTGGGTTGGGGAGGAGAATGGCTGTCCCCGATGTCTCGGGGCGCTGTGGGGATGCATCTGCAGCTCAATTCTGCCGCGTGGTTGCAGAGCGCTGGCCCCTGCAGCCTCGCCGTTACCCTGGGGTGGCCCAGCCGAGGACAGTCTGTGTCACGCAGAGCAGGAGACACGTCTCCGGGGAGTTTGTGTCTGTGAAGGGCCGGGGGTGCCAGTCACCCCCCTGGGCTAACTTTCCCGCTGCACCCCATCCAGCCGCCTGCTCTCTTCAAGGTGTGACCAGAGGCGGATCCTGCCTGGTGTCCTGGGCAGCGTGAAGCTCGTACAACGTGTCGGCACCGCAGCTCTCCCTCGGCAGTGAACTCCCTGGGCCGTGGCAGGGTCGGCTGTTTCCTCTCTTGGCCTCCCACCAGGCACGGTGGGGAGCGTGGGGAAGCGGAGATGAGGTTTGCCGGCCGGTCACCTGGCAGAACCTCCTCTGACTGCTCTGGGGTCCCTGTGTCACAGGGGAGACCCATTTGCACTGCAGGTCTCCCTTCTTGGAAGACGAACGCCACCCCCCTGGTCCTGGGCTGTTGTCTGAGCCTCTGTGGTTCAGTCGGTCCCGCCAGCCTGGATGGGCACATCTCGTGTCATCTTCAAGCCCCTTCCCTGGTGGCCCTGAGCTTGAGCCCCCCTGTCCGTCCAGCATCTCTCCAGTGACGACGTGTCCAGACCGGAGCTTTTTTGGCCCCAGGACTGTCCAGGCTGGGCTCCCGCCTCCCTGCTTGGGGCTGGCAGTTCAGGACCATGAACAGGCGGCTGCTGCAGCCGGAATTGCTGCTCGGGCCATTCCTGTGCCCAGAGACTCGATGAGCTGATGCGTTCCCCGGGATCGGTGCCGCCTGAGTAAAGCACTAGAGGAGAGGAGTTTTTCCTTTGCAAACGTGGATTTCTTCTCAGGACATCTTTCGTTTGCTGCCAGATGGGTTTGTCTCGGGATCACGCTGGCGAAGGGGCAGCTCGGTACCTGGTGCTTCCTCCCTGCCATGAACGTGCTGGCCCGGCTGCCTCCCAGCTTTGAATAAACAGACTGAATTGTCACTGGAATGAGCAGAATTATTTTCTCCAGTCCTAAAAGCATTTGTCATTTCTGAAGCCTCTCCAGTTTCCGTGTGTCCTTTTCGGAGCAGGGATGGTAGCGATGCTGCAGAGCCTCGTGCGGAAGAGTAAATCCAGTCCTGGATGGAGCAGCCGGAGCCGCAGGGCCCTGCGAGGCTGAACTCGGTGGAGTTAAAAACTGTTTGAGTTGTCCTGTGCCTGCTGCCGGGCATCAGTCTTGAGAGGGTTTGGTTTAAAATTTTCTTCCCGGTCATTAAAGAAATTTTCCGATACAGGACGTGGCACCGGTCTCTGTGGAGCCCCCGGGGATGGCTCTGGTTAGTGGTGACCTCACCTCGGTAATTTGTATTGAGAGGTAACTGGTTTTAGACAATTCACCGTGTGCTCTATGGATGTTTTGTCACGCTAATTTTTAATCAAAGCGCTTTGTGGTGTGTCACGTGCCCTTGTATCTAATTATTTTCATTAACCCGGTGAAGCTGTTGAAAGGATGGAATCGGGAGTTTTGCTGAGGCCGCCCAGCGGGGTCTGCGGCGGCAGCTCGTTGCCGTGATGGAGCCAGAGGAGCCGAGGACCCGGGGCCGGGGAGGGTCCTGGTCACCTCTTCCGCGCCAGCAGAGTGTAAAAAGTCACAATAACGGATCACCACAAAGTGATGGTCTTTTCCCGGCATTTTCCCAGGTTCGTGGGCTCTTTCTGTTGTGCGTGGGGGTGGGGGTGGGGGGGCAGGGAGGGACCGGCAAAGGGAGGGACCGGCGTGTGTGTGCCGGGGAGGGACATGGGGCGAGCTCCCCAGCAAACACCACGCTGGACTTGCTGGTGAGCAGGAGAAGAGTTTGGGAGCCAGGGTTTGGTGTGGCCTGGGACAGATCCTGGAGACATCAGGCGTCCGAGAGCTGGTTACTGAAGGCTCCGGGATGCCCAGGCTGTTGGTGAGGTGAGAAGCTCAGCTGGAGACACAAAGGAGGCACAAAGACACAACAGCAGGAAGAGTGATTTGATTAATAACCTGACCCAGCTACTCCCAGGCCTGTCAGAAGAGAAGCGTCGCCCCTCAAAAGCCAGCGTCCAAAAATCCAGAAGGATCGAGAGGTACAAGAGCTGGGGACGGGCTCAAATCACAGACCTCCCCCTGCCCCCTCCCAGGGCTGTCCCAGGAGAACCATCAGCCCCACAATCCAGGCGTGCAACCTGCCTCATCGGGAGCTCTCTGGATCACCTTGTGAGTACAGAAGGGTGGCCCCCCAGGGGCGGGATGCAGGGAAAGAGCATCTGGGGATAGCACAGGATCTATTATGGGATATTTAGGGGAAGACCAAAGGTGGGAAAAGGGAAGAACTTAGATTTGAGGAGGGAAAAGTGTGGGAAATAGAGGGATAAGAGAATGAGAAGGTCATTTTGTAAGCAGGGACTGCTCCGCACAGGAGTCTGGCCATGCCCTGTGCCCGAGCCCCACAGGCTCTCCTGACACCTTATTGAACGCCACCTTCAAGCACTTACTTTCCTCCATGTGAGTGTGGGGCGGGCAGCGTCTGTGGTGGCAGCGATGGACACACACGCGTGAGCACCAGCAAAGAGTAGCCACAGCAGCTCTGGGCGGTCAGTGCTGGGGCCTGGGAGTGGGGGAATGGGGGGGGACGGGGGAATACATGGGGCTCTGGACTGGCTGTGGGATGGATCCCTGGTGGGGCTCAGGACCCACAACCTGGACCTGCTTGGCCCCAGAAACTTGGGGTCAGGGGCAGTTGCCCACACCCCAATGCCACAGCCTGTCCAGGGCATTCTTCAGGGGCAGCCTGGTTGCCCACAGACAGGGCAGGAGGCCACGATGACCCCCTGGGCATGGAGGGACCAGGTTGGCCACCACCACCTTGTCCACATCCACCTGTAGAAATGGACACCCTGCAGCTCCTGCCAGCATCCCGTGGGGTGTGGAGGGAAGACGATGCGAGACGCGTAGCACTGCATCTTCGGTGGTGGCCAGGGGCTACCCCACACCCCAGCAGGACCCACGGGTGTCACACATGGCACCGGGGCTGGGGCAGGGCTTGGCCCCTGCCCCAATTGCTGGGTTTGCTCGTGCTGGCTGAGGGTCTGCAGCAGCATCCCCCCTCCCTGCACGCTGCCGGTGCTGCCCCACAGCTCTCGCTTTGCTGGGCGTTTGCACAGGGGAATATCCCCACTCTGCTCCGGGCCCTTGCTCCTACTTGTCTGCCCCCCCGATGCCCCCCTGTCCCTCCCGATGGGGAGTGCTCTGGGATCGGAGCCTGCTGTGATGGGGCTGTGCCACAGGAGACAGACAGACCCTTGGAGAATAGTTTTATTTCTTGGTGGTGCCAATGCTCAAGGCTGCCTTCAGGGAAGGGGCAGATGGAGCTCAGCGTGGTCAGTGCCCGCCCGGCCTAGGGGTGGCCAGGACCCAGTTCCTGGGGCTGGTGGTGGCCACAGAGGGTGAGCAGCTCTGCCACAGGAGGGCACGGGATCTTTGTGTCCGTGGCAGGCAGGAGCCCAGGTTGGGAGCTTTGTGTATCGAGGGTCCCCGTCTTAGTGCTACAATGTCCCCTCACTCCGCAGGGACGCCCACGGCGCTGCACGGGTCGCTGCTGCCTGCCAGGGAGTCCCCAGAGAGACTCTGCCCTGACAGCACGCTGCACAGGCTCTGCTCCCGGCCAGGACGCGGCACGGCCTCGATCGACACCTCCACCTCGATGTTGATGCCTTCCCTGCAGACAAACACCGGGCCTGAGGGCAGGAGCCAAAAGGGGACATCGCCACATCCCTGCCCGGTACAGTGGGTGCAAGAAGGCTGTGAGGAAGGGGACAGGCCAGCCCCCCCGTGCCGCCCCAGCCCGGCAGCCCCTGCTGACCTGTAAGAGGTGTCCTGGCCCTCGCTCAGCATGCTCCCTGCGAGGGCCACCGTGCTGGCCGACTGGCTGTCCTGCTCCCTCCACACTGCCCCGTGCCGCGGGCTGTGGCTGCTGCTGGGGAAGGAGGTGGTTGTGTCTGGGACCCCGTCCTCGCCCCCCCTGGGGCTGGGCAGCACCGACCAGAGCTCGTTCACTGGTAGGGGGGAGAGATGGTGCTGAGCACCCCGTCTGCAGGGACGGCTCCCTGTCAGAGCCTCCCCAGGACACCATCCTGCAGCCCCTTGCAAGGACAGAGGTGTGCGGTGTCCACATGGAGCCCCTGGCTCTGCAGATGTCACAGCCACTGAGCCACCAGGCAGGACCGGAGCCCATGCGGCCCCCCGGAGGGTACGGGGCACTGGAGAGACGGCAGTGCAGGACTCACACTTGGTCAGGTTCTCCAGCTCCACCACGCCGAGATCCCCGGGTGGGCTGCGGCCGCCCCCGCACCCCCAGCGGCTTCGACACAGTGACAGCACCACCACACCGTAGACGTAGGTGAGCATCAGGGGCACGCCGACTCCTGCGGGCAGACAGGATGCTATTTCCCCGTCCCCACCAGCAGCCCCCGCTGGCCTGTCCCCCTCAGGTGAAGCCCTGGTGGCCCCAGACTCACACATACGCCCCCCCGAAGCCACTCCACTGCAGCAGCCCCCAGGCCCCAACCCCACTCTCTCCAGCACTCGGGCAGCCCTGGCCCGGACACTCACCCACGGTGACAGCTGTGATGATGGGGGACACAAAGAGAGAGAGAAGGACGCTGCTGGTGACAGAGAGGCACTGCTGGCACCCCGACAGGCTGCTCCTCCGGCTCTGGCCCAACACCTCGAGGAGAAGCAGGGCAGGTGAAGTGCTCTGCAGGGATCTCCGTGCACAGCCCCCAGGGATGAGGCCCATTCCCAGCCCTGGCAGAGCTCTGGTTGCAGCTACAGCTGCCTGGACACCTCCTCCATCTCCTCAGGGACGGGCAGCCACAACAGTGCTGCCACCACAGCCCAGGTGTCCCTGGTAAACGCCCCTGGACCCCCAGACCCCTTCCTCCTTTCGCCCACCCCAACCCACACCTCTCCGGGCTGAAAGGACGCTCAGTGGAGGGTGCTGGGGTGGGCAGCAGAGAGGGTCCCGGCAAGGAGGGGCCGTGGTGAGTCGGGGGGACACAAGGACATGCTGGGGACAGTGGTGAGCCCTGCGTGTCTGCCAGGCTCAGCAGGGAATGGGACCATGGGGGGCTCCAGGGCCCCCTGCCAGTACCTTCCTACCCATGTAGATGGGGATCCCAATAGTAATGACAGGGACAGCGATGCCTGCGACGAGGGAGATCACCATGGGCGCCCCCAGCACCATGCCCAGCTGCCACAGGATCTTCCGGGTCCGTGACCAAGGCCTCTTCCCCCAGAAGGTGCAGCCGGAGGGGCTACGGGAACAGAGCGGGGCTGGGCCCAGGGGACCAGCACAGCCCACCCCCATCCCAGCCCTGAGCTCTGGCTGCCACTGGGGACCCCGCCGTGGGGTGCTGAGAGCCAGCCCCAGCCCCCAGCCGAGCCAGCCCCAGTAGCACAGACCACTCCTTTCCCCCCCCGACCAGTCCCACGGCCCAGCCAGCCCCAAGCCTCACTGCCCATGGCCATGGCTCTCAGCAGGGCCTCTCTGCCCCACATCCCAGCCCCACAGCTCCTGGCTGGGTCCCCAGCCCTGCCTGGCCCAGCATCACAGCACCCACAGCTCAGGCCAGGGGCAGCTCCTCCATGCACCCTGCAGCTCCTGCAGCCCCAGGGCCCCAGAGCACACCCCACGGCTCCCTGTGGCTCCCCAGAGCACACCCCACGGCTCCCAGCGTTCCCCCAGCCCCGCACTGACCTCAGGAAGTGCACGTCGGAGATCTCCCGCAGGCAGAGCCAGCAGAAGAGGCAGCCACAGACTGTGCAGTTCATGCGGTTGCAGCTCCCATCATTGATCTTCATGATGAAGGCACTGCAGCGGGGACAGACTTTGATGTCCTCGGCCTCAGCTGGCGGGGGGAAGGAGATGAGACAGGATGGGGGGCAGCAGGACAGGGCAGTGCTGGTCCACCCCCACAGCCTGTCCCGGAATTGCAGCCCGTCCTGTGGGTGTGGGGGTGAGCCAGGCACAGCGAGGCCCCGCTCCACACCCCCAGCTCAACTGGCACGTGCCTCCACGCAGAGGCAGCCACTGGGTCCCGGCTCCAGCATCCCCGCAGGTATCCAACTGCCAAATCCCTGCCCTGCTTGCTCCCTCCCCAGGCCAGGGTCTCACCGTGGGCCGAGTCCTCAGGGTGGACTCGCTGTGCGGGGGCACGGGCCAGGCTGGGGGCTGGTGGCGCTGGCGCACAGGGGCCATCGGGGTGCCAGGGCTGCCGGCAGTGGTAGCAGAACTCGGTGCCACAGCCCTCGCGCCCGCAGGTGAGGCGGGGACACTCGGCGCAGCCGTAGGCGATGACAGCATAACTGTGGGGAGAAGGTGGTCAGTGTCGGGGGGCCAGCAGTGCCTGCGGCTTTCCCTGCATCCCCGCACAGCCATTCCCCTCCCCGGCACTGCCAGGCCATGCAGTGGTAGGTCCCAGCTCCGCACTGAGCCAGAGCTGCAGCCCCTGCTCAGGAGAGACCCTGCGGCACCCGCACAGTTCCCCCGGGGCCTCGTGGACTGGTCCGGCATGGCCAGGAGCACCAACCCTGGCACAGACACGCATCTGCCTGGGCTCTGCAGCGGGGACAGGGAGCGGGACATCTCTCTGGGCAGGCGCAATCCCACAGGGGACCAAGTCACAGGGACACTGAGCCTGGGAAAGGCTCACAGGACACAGGCTGGGGAAGCCTCTGCCAGTGCAGGGAGGGGAGACACACTGTCGCCCACACCATCCCCCTGCTCCCAGCTCCGCTCGAGGGGCCAGTGCGTCACCTGCAGTCGGGCGCGGGGCACCATCGGGTGCCGGGGTCAGCCGCCAGCAGCCGCCGCAGGAGGAACTCCTCGTACTTGTCACGGAGGGCGGGCTCGGGCAGGAGGCGGTGGACGTCGGCGGGCTGCAGGGCGGCGGGGCAGTGCGGGCAGGCCACCGGCACGCGGCTCTCGCCCACGGCGATGCACAGGTACTGCTGCAGGCAGGCCCGGCAGGAGCGGTGGGCGCAGGAGGCCAGGCTGGGGAAGGCCTCGGGGGGCTGGGGCAGGAGGCAGAGGGGACACTCCTCCAGCTCCCCACCCTCACCCAGGGGCAGCACCACCTGCGTCTCCTCGGGTTCCTCCGGCTCCGGTTCTGGCGACTTCTCCCCCCCGACGGCCTGTGGCTTCCGCCCAAAGAAGCCCAGGAGGCGGAGGGGCCCGGGCACCCGTGTGGGTCGCTCCATGGTGGCCCGTCAGCAGCTGTCGGGCTACGGAGGGCAGCAGGGAGGTGCCAGCCCCAGCGCAGCCCCCATGGCCAGGCTCCTACCTGGATCTCAGGGCCGGCATCCTCCCCACAGGCGACAGCTGAGCCATCTCCAGCCGCTGTTGTCGCCGCTCAGCCTGCGAAGGAACTGCACGTGAGGGCGAGCTCGGGGCCCCCAACATGGTAACGGCCCCCCAGCCCCCAGGAGACCCCACTCCCACCCTGCTGATGGGCACCACTGGCCCAGCCGGACCCTGGGGCCACCCACGCACCACTGAAAACACCCTGGCAGCTCCAGGACAGTCTCCTCGCCGCCCCCCAGGCCAGCCCGGCCCCAGCCAGCGGTCCCTGTGTGTCCAGGGCATGGGGCCAGCCCCACCAGCAGTGCCCTGGCCCTGGCACAAGCCCTACAGCACGGAGACCCTGGTCCCCTGCCCTGGCCGGGGCTGTTTCAGATCCCCCCTCCTCTGGTGGTTCACAGCCCAGGCCAGGGTGTCTGCCTCTCTCTGCTCCTGCGTCCACCATCCCCATGACGCTGGGCTTGGGCAACGCACCCACAGCCCGTCTCCAGCCACCACGTGCCCCTGGGCCAGCTCTGTCCTGCCCTGTCCTCCCTCCTTCAGTTCAGCATAACCCCTGCCATCAGCAGAGCCAGCCCCTCTGCTGCTCTCCTTCCGTATCTACACCCCACAAAGGTGCACCCTACACACGGCACCGCTGCGCCCCTCCACCTCCAGCAGCCTCTGCTGGGTTTTCCCACTGAGCGCATCCAGAGCAGCAGCAGCACTGCCACGGGGAGAGGTAGGAGGGAGCCAGGGCTCGGCTAAGATCGAGGAGTCTGATTCCATCTGCTCGGCTGGGAAGGAGCACGGTGCAGCACCGTGGGCACCCCAGGTGACAAAGCACCTCCCAGTGAGTCGGTAACGGCAGAGCTCACGAAAATGGGGCTGAGATGGGATTTAAACAGCTGTTAGAGAGCAGGAGGTACTGCAGGAGGAGAGTGGGAAGGAACGTGCCCAAACGTAGGGGAGGGCAGTGGGACCGCTGTCTGGGGTGACACCGCTGCCGTCACCGGGGACTCTGCCCGGCAGAACAGCAGGACCCAGCTCCAGAGCAGCAGCACCAGCTGCGCTGACACCACGGCCACCAGCCGTCCCACCGGCAGGGCCAGCCAGCGAAGAGACACCCCGTGCCCTGCGGCTCCGGCACCGGGACGGCGGCACCTCCACCAAACCGCTCAGCACACGCCAAGAAGCACCAGCCAGGATCCAAGGGGCCCCGAGGTACCTGTCAGCGGGGAATCATCGCTGAGGACTCGGCACGGCCATGGCTCCCCTGGGACCGCCACAAAGCCCAACACATCCAGCTCCCTCAGGGACCTGCAAATAAACAAAAACTGCCTGCAACAAGGCTCAAGAGCAGCAGCAGCTCACGCACCCGGGGCCAGCGGGACACGTCACACAGCTCATTAACGGAGCTACAGAGAAGGCAGGACGAGTCCTGTAGATAGGGACCACGGCGGGGACCTGGGCATCGGAGGGGACAAGCACAAGGTACTGCTGGGCCAGAGCAGGGGTGCTGCCCCCCCCACCCCCTGCACATCCCTGGAGATGAGTCCAGCACGTCCCCACGCAGGGGAACCAGGAGCCCTTCTCCCCAGGACGCAAAGCCCTGGGTGTCCCCAGTCTGCACCACGCTGGGACGCTGGAGATAGAAGCTGCGGGTAACAAACCAAAGTGGTGGGAAACGCAAGAGCTGAGCTCCCCTGGGAGCAGAGGTGTGACCAGGCTACATGAGGAGTGACCACAGCGTCCCCAGGGCCTGGCGAGGTCAGAGCATGTCTGAGTGTCCTGGGGCAGATTTTCTGGGAAGAGGGGTCATGGACCACAGGGATGTGCCAGGTGAAATTGGGAGCTCCATCACATGGGGACCCAGTGCCCACGCGCAACCCTGAGAGAACCAGGCAACAGCTCTGTGGCTCTTGTGAGAGCCGTGACCTTGGGGACAGGGCTGGCAGAGGCAGTGGCCACAGAGGAGCCAGAGCACGGTCAGGGTGCCCCAACTCTGGGGCCACCCCTGGGCTTGTTCTGCAGCTGCCTCTCCTCCCACGCTTGGCTCCCTCTCCTCTGCAGCCACTTCCTATGGGGTCACCATGATCATACAATAATTCAGGTGGAAAGGGACCTCGGGAGGTCTCAAGTCCACCTTCCTGCCCAAATCAGGGGCAGTGCCGTGGGTAAGGGCTTTATGCCAGTTGGGCCTTGGAAACCTCCTAGGACAGAGACCACACAACCTCTCTGGGCCACCTGGGCTGGAGTCCTTCCACCCCCAGCACTGCGGAGCAGAGCCCCAGTGGACGTCTCCAAAGGGTGGCTTCGGTTGCCCCTGGAGATCAGGCCGTGGGCAGGACTGCAAATCCCTGCCCCAGACCCCTCATCCAGGATCCCAGCGCTGGAAGCACCGGGATGGTGAAAGCCTGGAGCCCTGCTGCCCCCGGCCACCGAGCGTCCCCTTCTCCGGCCTCTCCCCCCCGGCACGGCGGGCTCTGGATCACCCAGCCCCGCTCCGCGGGACCCCCGGAGCCCCACAGCCTGTCCGTGCCGCGCAGAGAAGCCGTTTCAACCCTCCGCTCCGGCGGCACGTCCCCTGCCGCTGCCGTTCCCGGACAACGGCCTCCTCCGGCCCCCTCCTTTCCCCCAGGGCCGGGCAGAGCGGCCAGCGTGGCTGCAGGCACCGCCGCCGGTACCGGCACAGCACTCACCGAGCTCTCCCCTCGGCCCGGGGGCCTGACGAGGCTTCCCGCGGCCCTCCGGGGCTGGGCCGTACCCGCCGGGGCAGCGGGGGGGGTCGCCGTAGCCTCCCTGGGGGGCACAGACACCGTTAACCCCCCCAGATGTGTGTGTCCCCCGCTCCCCCTCCCCTACACCCGCCACCGGGGCCGCCGCCCGCCCCGCTCCCCCCGCCCTGGGAAGGGGCGGAGCCTCCGGTGCTCCCGCCCCGGGGCCCCGGTCCCGGAGCCGCCCGCCTCGCCCGGGACCCGGCCCGCCCCCGCCCCGCCCCCGCCCCGCCTGCCTCTCCCGCGGCAGCCCGGCCCCCCGCCGCATGCCGGGGCCGCCGGCGCGGTGCCGGGAGAGCAGGGGGCGGCGGCGGACCCAGCCCGCGCTTCCGGGCGCCCGGTCCACTTCCGGCGGCGCCGCGCCCGCTTCCGGCGCTGGCCCCGCCCCACGGCGGCCGGAAGCGGAAGTGCCCGGTCGAGGCGGGGCGGCGGCGGCCGCCCCGGGCTGGCGGGGGCGGCTGGCGGGCCGCGGGCGGGAGGGCGGCGGGGCCGGGCCGGGGCCGGGGCCGGCCACGATGCCCCGGCGGAAGCAGAGCCACCCGCAGCCGGTGAAGGGTGAGTGCGCGGCGGGGCCGGGGGGCGGCGGCGGCGGCGGCGGCCCGGCCGTGACCCGCGGCGCTCGGTGTGTTGCAGCGGACGCCGAGGACGGCCCCGAGGAGACGGCGGGAGCGGCGCTGGTGCTGCCCGGCGACCTGCTGCTGGGCCGCGGCCTGGCCTTCGAGAAGGGACCGCCAGGTGCGTGCCGCCGTGCGGGCCCGGCACCGGCGCCCCGCGGGGACGGCCGCCCTGGGCGCACCCGCAGCGGCGGCGCGGCCCGGCCCGGCCCTGCCGGTACCGGCCCCCGCGCTGGGCCCCATCCGGCAGCCGCCCGCCCCGGCAGCGGGCCCGCCCCGTGGCTGCTCCGTCCTCGGGCACGTTTCCCCCCTCGGATCGCCCCCCGCGGGGTGAGGCCGCGGCCCCGGGCAAGGCCCCGCGCCGGTGGTCTCTGCCCACCCCGCACCGATCCCCGGCGCCCCCCCCCCCCCCCACCTCCCCCATTAGGGCCCCCACGCATGTCGTGTCGTCACGGTTGGTGTGGGGCTGGGGGACCCCGGGGCTGGCAGCTCGCCCCACCGCAGCCGCCACCGGGCTCATCCCTGTGCTCCCGAGCCGCCGGGGCACGGCTTTCTGCCCTCCTGGGGGCTGGGGCCTCGTCCCTGCGGGGTCCTGCCCCGCTGCCGCCCCTTGGCATCGTGAGGGTGGGGGGAACTGGGCTGGGGCTGTTTCTCTGCCAGTCTTTGCTCCCTGCCACTTGCCAGCCCCACGGCTACCCTAGCCCTTTGTGTGGCCGGCCAGTGCCAGCCCAGCTGGTGGCACGCTGGGCTCCAGGTCAGCCAGAGGAGCGAACGCTGCTCTGGCTCTGTTAAGGTGCCTCAAAAGGACCAGTGGGAGCATCACTCGCTGCTCTTGATGGTGAACGGTGAATAACGTGGGGTCATACACAATGGCGAGAGGAGGGGGGCACAGATTGCCTGACCCCCGTGGCTCTGTCCCTTCACTGTCCACGAGGGCTGGTCCCTGTGCTCCCCGCCATGCTGGCAGCTCCCGCACCGAGGCACGGTCCCAGCTGCCCAGCAGATGGGCTTCTGCTCCCAGAGCCGCGTGTCCCCACAGCCTGTGCACCGAGCCCCGTGCCGGGACAGAGCCTGCTCGGTGGCTCTGGGGGCCAGACGCTGCGAGGGCTGAAAGCCGTGCTCTGCAGCAAATCTGCCATCAGAAATACCTTCCCTCCCCCTCTCAGCCACACCAGCTGGGGAGCGGGACCAGGCACCCCAGGGACCACTAAGGATGTCAGGAGAGCCATCACTGGCCCTGTACTGGTCTTCACCCCATGGGCCATGCTGTCCCACCTGGGCAACCGTGACAGAGCCAGGCTCAGGGGACGCTGCCCCAGAGCTGCTGTGGCACTGCTGGACTGCGGGGCTGAGCCGAGGGGGCAGGGAGTGCCTGGATCTCCCCTTGGGACTGGGCTGAGGGTTCCCCAGCAATGGCCAGGCCCTCGCAGGAGGCCCCGCTCTGGCATCTGTGCTTCAGGGGGTGCTTGCGAAAAGGGACTGGAGGCTGGGGGGGCTGCCCCGTCCCACAGCGTGGGAGCAGCCTGGGGCTCTTTGGGATGAATGCAGCCAGGGGGGCCGCAGTGAAGGAGATGGCACAGGGTGGTGGGCGGCAGCTGTTGGGTCTTGCAGGCTCCAGGGCTCCAGGTCAGGCACAGCTTCAGCTGCATGTCACTGCCCTTCCAGCCCCGAGCACCAGCCTGGGGGCACACATCGGGCACGGGGCCAGCCTGAGGCGGCTGCAGGGCAGCGGGCTCTGCTCTGTCATCCCTTCCTGGGGCATGGGCACTACCCCAGGGACTGCAGGAGGATGGGTCTGTGTCCAGCCAGGAAGCATAAGTGCCCTCTGAGAGCCTGGCACAGGCTTCCCCCCACTGCTGTGGGGGAGCAGCGTTGTGCAGATCTGGGGAACGTCTGTTTTCCCGTGTGGTGGAGGGGGTCTGGTATTGGAGCCCCGTGGTCTCGGCCATGGGAGCAGGACCAGCTGCTGTCCCTCGGGCAGGGGCAAGTGTCATGGGCACCTGGCCCCCCTGCCTGGGTCGGGCTGTGCTCAGCACCTTCCTGACACCGCTGCTTCCTACCAAGCTGGGTCTGGCAGCACCGGTGCGTGCCAGCTGCCCACCAACACCCCTGTGTCCCCCTCTGCCTGCCCTTCCTTTGCTGGGGGTCTGGCTGCGAGCTGGACACGGGACAGAGGTGACAGGGCTTCCCGAGGAGCCCAGAACAGGGTGTCAGGGCAGGTTGTGGCCACAAGGCTCCTTGTCCAGCTGTGTGCAGCATGGTGGGCTCCTGCAGGCTGCTGGGTGCTGCCTGGCCCCTCCTGGCCCCAGTACCCTCCTTGGGACGGGCCCTTCTGGGACCGGTGGCACAAGTGGAGGGGGCTGTGCCGGGGCCAGCCGGGTGCCTGACACAATCCCATCCCCGCGGTCTCCTCAGCAGACACCCTGGTGGGGAAGATCTCCATCCCAGCGTACGCGCTGAGCGACGATGACTGCTCCTCGGGGTACCAGCAGCTGAGCGTGGAGAGCGAGCCGGAGGAGGGGGGCGAGCCGGGCCCCGCGGCGCTGCCCTGCCGCCAGTGCGGGCTGCAGCTGGCTGCCAGCCTGGGCCAGAGCTGCCTGCAGTGCGCCGGTGCCGAGGGGGGACGCAGCCAGCGCATCGTCTACTCCTGCCAGCTCTGCCCCTTCGCCTCCCACTACTCCAGCCACCTCAAGCGCCACATGAAGACACACAACGGGGAGAAGCCCTTCGCCTGCCCGCAGTGTGCCTACGCCTCTGCCCAGCTGGTCAACCTGACCCGGCACCTGCGCACGCACACAGGGGAGAAGCCCTACCGCTGCACGTGCTGCAGCTTCGCCTGCAGCAGCCTGGGCAACCTCAAACGCCACGAACGAGTCCACAGCCAGGACAAGCCCTTCCAGTGCGCCGCCTGTGACTATCGCTGCAACCAGAGCCGCAACCTGAAGCGGCACATGCTCAGCCACCGCCTGCCCGAAGGCGAGGGGCCGCACCGGCGGGACAAGGACCCAGGTAAAATGGGGGGCGCGGGGGAGAGGTGCTGTGGGGGAGCCCCACGGCACAGCCTCAGGGCCGGAAAAGGGACAGGGCACATGTCCCGCCTGGCGCCACGTGCCACCGGCCTCGGCCAGGGCACTGTCGTCCCCGCGGCTCCTGACGTCCCTGCTTGTCTCTGTCCCGCAGAGCCGCTGCTGCCGGAGCTGAGCCTGCACGTGGGCAGCGGCAGCGGCCCCTTCCTGCCCGGCTGCGCTCGGCTGCGGGGCGAGGAGGCGGCCGCGCTGCCCGAGCTGCTCTTCCCCTTCACGTGCCGCATGTGCGGGCTGGTGCTGGACGACGGCTTCGCGCAGGACGAGGGCCTGGCTGAGCAGGTCTGTGGGCGCTGCAGCCTGGCGGTGCTGGGCACCGAGCCGGGCGCCAGCCCCCGCAAGGGCAGCGGGGACAAAGGCTTCGCCTGCAGCCTCTGCCCCTTCGTCACCCACTACCCCAACCACTTGGCGCGGCACATGAAGACGCACAGCGGGGAGAAGCCCTTCGTCTGCCCGCTCTGCCCCTACGCCTCCGCCCACCTCGACAACCTGAAGCGGCACCAGCGAGTGCACACGGGCGAGAAGCCCTACAAGTGCCAGCTCTGCGACTACGCCTGCGGCAACCTGGCCAACCTCAAGCGTCATGGGCGCATCCACTCGGGCGACAAGCCCTTCCAGTGCAGCCTCTGCAGCTACAGCTGCAACCAGAGCATGAACCTGAAGCGGCACATGCTGCGGCACACGGGTGAGAAGCCCTTCAAGTGCCGGGACTGCCCCTACACCACCGGCCACTGGGACAACTACAAGCGCCACCAGAAGATCCACGGCCACACGTCTGAGAGCTGGGTAAACCCTCATACTGCCAAAGCCCTGCTGGCCCCTCCGGCCGTGGGCACGGCCCTGCCCTGAGACAGCACTTAGCCCGGCTGCAGGGGTGCCCAGCCCCGTGTCGGGCACAGGGTGCCTCAGCCCTGGGACACCCCAGCCGTGGCCCCTGCCCTCCCTGGGGGAGGGACAGGCATCAGACTCCATGGGGGGCGCTCAGGGCTGCCTTACGCAGGGTCCGCTGGGGTCTCCAGCAGCCCTGTCCGGCCCAGGCAGGGTGAAGCCACAACTGGCAGCTCGGGTGCCAGGCTCGGGTCTCTGCCCCAGCAGCAGTGGTGCCATGTCCCCAGGCACCCCCCCGGGGTGTTCCCTGCCTGTTCCTGCCTGCCAGAGCCCTCCTCTGCTGGAGTTTGGGGAAAAGGGGGGAGGGGGGAACGGGACTGGTTCCCTGGCTGTTGCCATGCCAGTCAGTGTAATTTATATTGTGTATAAAAGCATTAAACGGTCAGTTTTGTTATCCGCTATTCTCCCTGGGGGCCTTGTTCTGCTTCAGGCCAGGACAGCGTGGGGCTGGTGAGGGGTGCGGGGAGGGGAGGGACAGGAGACACCCCCCCAACAGACAGCCCGGTACCAATCAGGATCCATTTTAATCATCATTGCAGTGTGTAAACATCGGTTACTGTCCATTAATGCTCTGGTCGGTCGGAGCAGCAGGAGAGAGGTGGTTACAAGCCTAGATTACGCTGGAGTCTATGAGCGGGTTAGAGAGGGGGGGACTCTGCGCAGAGCCCCCCCCGGCAGACAGTTTACTGCAGTCTGTCTCGGAGCAGGAACCTAAACGCTAATTTGGCATTATGGAGCCTCACGAGGGCCGCTCGGTGCCACCAGGCTGCCGCCGCCGAGCCGCTGCCACGGCTGCCCTCCTGGGTGCCGGACCCTGTCCCTCCCGGCCGGGGAGGGGGCGGCTCTGCCCCCCCGTGCTGGGCCAGGCTCCGCCACGCTGCTCCGGGGCTGCTCCCGGGCACGCTGCTCGGGTCAGGCCGAGCCCTCTCCCAGCTGGAGCCAGCAGCGGGAGGGGTTCAGCTGCCCCCACCCCGAAAGGCAACGGAGGGGCTGGGGGTGAGCCCCCCCAGGCCGGGGGAGCGGGGGAAGGTGGATGTAGCGGGTGAGAGGCACGTTGATTGCAACCTGTCTGCAGGTCGTACATTCCTCAGCGAAGGCCCTGGGGGCGGGTGCTGTCCTAGAAAGGGGGGGGCCACTACAGATCTTCATCACCAATGCCCTCGAAGGCATAATTGCCGTGGAAGTCGTTAGCGCCCACATCGTTAGCAGAGCTGGAGTGGCTGATCCCTCGCAGGCTGACGGAGGTGAGCTTGCTCTGTGGAGAGGGGAGACATTAGGGGGGACCCCTGCTCTCCCCGTGGGTGACGGTGACATTGTGCCCACACACCACTCACCGAGAGTTTGGCGATCGGCTCCCGGGAGGCGTCAGGCGAGTCCTGCAGGGACAGCACGGTCAGGCACGGTGGGACACGCCACCCCCCCTTCCCACCACTTCCCTGCCCTGGGCCACCACTTCCCTCCCAGAAGGAGGTCAGGCCACCACCCCTTCCCTGCCCCAGGGGGTCCGGCTCCCAGGGATGGGGCCAGGGCCCCTTTCTCTTCCCAGGGCCCTGGGAGCAGGGCAAGCCCAGCCCCGGGGCAGTGGGCTGTGGTACCCGACACGCAGCAAAGCCCATGGTCACGCCTGTCTCCCCCACCATGGCCAAGGGTCCCACTCACCAGCAGTGGGGGCGATTTCACAGCTTGCTGGCTGTCCGAGCGCCGCAGGGCCCCGTTCACCCGCCGGCGAAACATCTGCAGGGGAGGAGCTGAGCTCAGCAGCAGGGTCCCCACGGGCGGCTCCAGAGGTCAGGGTGGCCCCTGGGAATCCTCCAGCCGGCCCCATCCCGAGGAGAGTGAGCAGGGCCCAGTCTAGACTCTGGGGAGGGGGCCCAGACACAACATTCCACCCCAGGGACAACGTCCATCCCCAGCCCTCACCTTGCGGATGCTGCCTCCAGACTTTTTCACCATCAGCTCGTCCACCATGGACTGCAGGCAGATGCTCAGCATGATGGCCTGCAAGGGAGAGGTGTCACGAGGCTCCACGCACCCCACGGCCGTCCTGACACACCACGCCGAGCCCAGACCAGCCCTGTCCCTCACAGCCACCCCCTCGCTCCATGTCCTTGCCCGGCACACAGCCGTCCTTACCTGCGGACTGGTGATGGTGACCCACTGCAGCCGGTCCTTGCTCATTAGATACTCAAAAGCCAACTCCAGCTTCACCTCCGACTTGCCCGGGCTGCTCCCTGAGGGACCGTTGCTCATCGGCACCTGCAAGGGCTCGTGCTGAGGCTGGGAGCCTCCCCAGGGCAAGCAGCCGGCTCCCTGGAGCCCTGCGCTGACAAGGGCAGCCCCCAGCCAAGTGCTGGCCACCCTGTCCGGCCCCCACTGGCCATCCACCGCCGTCAGGTCCCCTCGCTGCAGTGGCCCCCTTGAACATCCCTCACACCAACGACCCCCTCAGCCCCAAAGCACCCCCCAGGCCAGCTGGGCTGCGAGCACAACAGCCAGCGCCTTTCCTGGGGTGCAGCCCAGCGCAGGGGGTCCCACCGGACCCCACAGAGCCCTCCCTGCTCCCCAGGGCCCCGCCGGCAAGTGCCACTCACCGAGGACGTGACCCGCCAGCACCGCATGCGCGTGACCTTGAAGCTGCCTTCCTTGATCTGCTCGTTCGGCAGCCGCACCTGGAAGTTGAGCTCGTTGTTGCCGGCGCTGACGACGACGTGGCACCCCTTCTCCGGGAAGTCGGTGACGCAGGGGTCGAACTTGAGATAGCCGTAGTACTTGAGGGTCTGCGCCAGGCGGATGAACTGCGGGCAGAGCCAGGGATGCTCAGCACCCTTCCGGGCCAGGAAGGAGCACAGAGCTCAGCACCGCACCTTGGCACGGCAGCGGTGCCGGTCCGGTGCCGGGGCTGCCCCAGTCACAGCATCCTGCCCTTCCCTACCTCCTTCTTGGAGACTTTTTCCTGCAGGGACTTCAGCTGCCGGTGCTGTTCCTTGTTGACAAGGATCCATCCATGCTCGATGTCCGACACCGTCTACCAAGAAGCAGAGGCTGGCGAGCAGCTGGGCCCGGAGCCCCCCAAGACCCGGCACAACTGTAGCCGAGGGGTGCAGGTGCCCCCCCTCGCCCGGCCAGGCCGCTCCCACCCTCACCTGCGCGTACAGCAAGTTCAGCCCCACGCGATGCTCCATGACATCGTCATCGTAGGAGGAGTCCCAGTAGCTAGAAGGGAACCACATGGGTCAAACTATTCCCCAGCTCTTAACCACGACAGGGAGAAAAACACATCCCCCTGCTCTGGGCTGGCTCTCTGGCCAGCTCGCCTGGTAGCCACCAGTTGCCATGTCCCACTCCCCCGTCTCAAGCGGCTGCCCGAGGGGCTGGGAAAGCAGAAACAGGGCAGCCTGTCCCTGGTGTCATGGCAGGGGTGGCCCAGATGCATTCCTGGGGGTCGAAGCATCCCGCAGGCGGCGACGGCAGGAGGGGAGTGGTCCCTCTGCAGACCCCCGGACACTGCCCCACTGCTCCAGCGGTCGCTGCCCCCCGGCCCTGCTGCTCACCTCTTGCGCAGGATGATCCTGAACTCGGGGTTGTGCAGGCTGGTGACGGACACGTACGGCAGCTCGAACTCCTGCAGCTTCCGCACGACTGCGGGGACACAGCAGCTCAGCAGCGGCTCGGGGCCACGGGAGCCCGCCGGACCCCTGCCAGCCAGGGCACCCTGGGGGAGCCCCCTGGATCCCCCCACCCCAGGGGTCCAACCATGCAGGGCACCACTTTCCCTCTCCCAGGGCAGACGTCCCATTGCAGCCCCCACAGGACCGTCCCCAGCGTGCTCCACTCACAGGAGAAAGCTCCGTCCTTGGTCTCCCTCACCAGGAAGAGGCTGAAGTAGCCGACCAGGTCATCCGGCAGATCCAGCTTGGAGGCCACAGCCTGGGAGCAAGAGCGGGAGGTCACCACTTCCCGCACAGAGGCGGCACTTCTACATCCTTGCCCTTCTACCTCAGGTTCTGGGGACTCCCAACGCAGGAAGGCAGCGTCTCTGCTGTGCTGGGGACAGGGCAGGGGGGGCAAGGGGACAAGTGGGGCCCAGGGTGGCTGTTTCACTGCCACCATGAAACAGCTGGGGGCCTCCCGCCATCAGTCTGGGCCCACAGAGGGTCACGAGAACATCACGACAGCCTTTCTAGCTCCACTGCTCTTTGCCCCCCCACCAAGACAACTCTGCTCTGGGGTAGGGACAAGGCAGGGGGGCCCAGGGTGAGGGAACCCCTGCACGCGTGGGGAACCCCAGAACTCAGCAGGAGGGGCCAGTCCCGCCCAGCACAAGAGCTTTGGCACCTCAAGGACATCCTCTGTCTGGTCCGAGGTGAGGATGGTGACCTTGACCTTCTGGCCATTGGAGAGCAGCACTTCCAGCACCACCTCCTCCGTGGGTATCTGCTGCGTTTCCTGGGGAGAGAAACAGGGCTGGCACCCCGGCCCCCCCCCGCTGGCCACCCTCAGACCCCTCAGACCACCTGGTGGCCGGCACCCGCCCCTGCAGCACCCCAGGTCCTGTGGCTCCTGCCCCCCACCTGCTGGGCCTTGCGCAGGAAGCTGTTGAAGGTCTCGCTGCCTCCCAGCGTTGGGTCCTGCCGCACTGCGGAGGGGGGAAAGACAAGGAAAGAGGCAGGCGTTATGTGGGAAGGGGCAGGGACCCACGCCGATGCCCATCCGCTCTGCGGACCCTCAGTTTGCACCCAGAATAAGCGTCCACATGGGGGACTCCCCGCGGGTGAGACTCGCTGCCAGCACCGGGAAAGGGAAGGGGCTGGGACGGAGGAGCAGCCCTGGCAGCACCCCTTGGCAATGGCCGACGTCCATTAGACAGGGCCAACGAATACCAGAGCATTGCTGGGAGTATCAAGAGGGGCCAGAGCAAGCGGAGCGGCGTGGGGAGGAGGGTGCGGGCAGTGCCCCGGTGCCCGGAGCGGCCGAGCCATGGCACGGGGCAGACCCACTTACCAGCCTGCATGTATTTCTCCAGCTGCTCCCGTCGCTGCTCTACCTCTGCCGGGGTGAGCGTGAAGATCTTCTTTGGGGGGAAGGCTGGGACCACGTTAGCGCCATACTCTTTCCTTAACTGGGGAGAGAGCAGAGTGCTGCAGGAGACCCTAGGGAGATGGGGGCTGGTCTGTCCCCCCACCCCAGCTGATTTCCAGGGCCTGGCAAGGGGACCAGAGAGCTTCCCGGTGTTCATCATCCAAAGGGGCAGAGAACAGTTTGCAAGAACCCAGGGGGACGCCACAGAGCAGAAGAAGATGCCTGCGCTCCACACCAAGGAACAGAGAGCGAGACCCTGGCCGGCCCCGCAGCAGCACACACTTGCTCGTGGCCAGCGCAGCGCCTGATGCTCTGGCTCTGAAGCAGCACAGAATCCGAGAGTGGTCAGGGTTGGCAGGGACCTCTGGAGATCATCTCCTCCAACCCCTGTCCAGAGCAGGGTCACCCAGAGCAGTTGGACAGGAACGTGTCCAGGTGGGGTGTGAATGTCTCCAGAGAAGGAGACTCCACCACCTCTCTGGGCAGCCTCTTCCAGGGCTCTGACACCCTCACAGGAAAGAAGTTCTTCCTCATGTTGAGATGGAATGTCCCGTGTCCCAGTTTGTGTCCGTTGCCCCTTGTCCTGTCACCGGGCACCACTGAGAAGAGTCTGGCCCCATCCTCTTGCCCTTTAGCTATTGCTCAGCATCGATGAGATCCCCTCTCAGTCTGCTCTTCTCCAGCTGAGCAGCCCCAGGTCCCTCAGCCTTTCCTCACCAGAGAGGTGCTCCAGTCCCTCATCATCCTCACAGCCTCCGCTGGACTCTCTCCAGCAGTTCCCTGTCCTTCTGGAACTGGGGGGCCCAGAACTGGTCCCAGTGCTCCCGCTGTGGCCTCCCCAGGGCAGAGCAGAGGGGGAGGATGACCTCCCTCCACCTGCTGGCCACGCTCTTTTTGATGCCCCCCAGGAGACCATTGTCCTTCTTGGCCACAAGGGCACATTGCTGGCTCGTGGGCAACTTGGTGTCCACTGGGACTTCCAGGTCCCTCTCTACAGAGCTGCCTTCCCACAGCGCCCACACAGCCCAGGTCCCTGCCCGCCGCGTCCCTGCAGGGTTGGGGGGACGTTGGCAGCAGCTCCCGCGGGGGACAGAGGGGTCCCTACCTGCTCGTGCAGCCCCAGGAGCTGGCTGTAGCGCACGCGGCAGTGCAGCACCCCGTTCACGTGGATGTTGTAGGCCTGCGGGGAGAGAGGACGGTCAGACCCCACTGAGGGGCAGATGGGGCACCCCCAGCCCTCCCCTCCTGACAGCAGAGCTCAGCCCTGCCCCGGGAAGCACCGGGACCCACCGGGCACCGCTGCGGGAGCTGGTTTGCCCTGCAGGCACCAGCCCCAGCCCAAAGACACCGATCCTGGCAGTGTGCCCCTCACCGCCTGCACCCCCCAGAACTGCCCCCGAGCACACAGCTCCCCAGCGCTTCACGTGAGGGGCAGGGACCCTCTGCAGCCCCCGGGGGCAGCATCCCCAGCAGCCTGGAGAGGAGGCTGCCCACGGAGGCCAACAGGCAACAAGCAGCCCCAGGGTGGCACAGCCACGACCCCCAGCACAGCCAGGACCCGGAGGGGCCGTCGCCAGCAGTCAAGGGCTACGCGTTAGCAAGTGGGGACGGACAAAACACCCAGGACTCGCAGGGGTAAGTACGGTGACAGCACCGGCAGGTTTCTGTGTGCTGCTCCTCTGAAGACGCCTCAGCGCCGGTGCTCTACCCCAGCTGGGACCAGCTCAGTGGGGCTCACCTGCCCCACAGCTCGAGGGGAGCCCCACAGGGTCGGGGAGACGACTGCTCCTGCTGCAGGGGACCCCACTATTATAGAAATCACGCGTACTAGTGCTAAGTTTCAACTAACTTTTCCTGCTCCGCCACAGAGCTGGTCCCTGGCTGCTGCCCCGGGTGTCCCCTCTGCCCTGCACCCCAGCCGGGCTTGGCTCCCAGCCACCTCGCCGCAGGCAGCCTCCTCCCAGGGGACAGCACTGTCCCCTTTGTGCCCGAGCAGGCCCTGCCATCCCCAGAACGGCGTTTGGGAGGGTGGGAGGACCACACCGTGGGGGCTGGCAACCTGCCTCCAGCGGGCGATGGCAGCCCAGGCAGGTACCTCCCCCAGCTGTTTTGCTCGCTGGGAGCCCCAAGCATCCTCCTGCCCCCGAAAGCTGGGGCTACCCGGGGTCAGCGGTGGCATCCGTCTAGGCCACGGTAGCCCTGCAGGTGCTGGAGCTCACACAGGCTTTTCACACCATCTTTTAGCCCAAAGGCAAATG
The DNA here is from genome assembly GCF_964106895.1 of Numenius arquata. Classification (NCBI taxonomy): domain Eukaryota; kingdom Metazoa; phylum Chordata; class Aves; order Charadriiformes; family Scolopacidae; genus Numenius; species Numenius arquata. The sequence continues at coordinate 61,823,562 of NC_133584.1, read as the reverse complement.
CCCCACGGAGGGCCCATGGCACCATGATGGATGCCGGGTGGCCCTGGCAGCGCGGGGGCCCGTGGTCTCCTGGGGTCACCAGCTCCTGGGGTCCCAGACAATCCCTCCTCTGACAGCGGGGACAAGGTCTTCCCCCGCCTAAGGAGCCATCGCGGCACCGGAGGGCAAAGTGCAGGGGGAGGCGTGGGGCTGAACACACCTTGGCCGCTCGCTCCTCCGGCCCCTGGGCAACCGCAGCTGCCTGTGGGTCACCAGGGCCCTTCACAGTCCTTCCCGCAGCTCGTGGCTGCCATTGGTGTCCCCAACACACCGCCTCGGGCTGCTGAGCGGAGTGGGGAGATCCCCCAGAGCGGGACCCCGGCAAAGGGGGTGGGCGAGGGGTCCGCACGGCAGCCGGCAGGGAGGGACAGGATGCCCGCAGCAGGGCCGGCCGGAGCCAAAGGGGCCACGGAGCGACGAGTTGGGGGGGCCGGGGGGAGCACGCAGCCCCCACGGCCACACCACCGCCTCTGCACAGCGAGACCCTGCCCCGGGCCCACCAGGGAGGGGGGTCGCGGTGTCCGGGAGCCCTGTGGCCAGTGCCCCGCAGCAGCCTCCCGGGGACCCGATCCCGGAGGAGCTGCCAAGCCGGAGGGCGTTCACGGCGCGCCGAGCAAAACAGGAAGCCGGGACAGACGGACGGATGGACAGACGGGCTGGCGGGCCAGGATGAGCCGGGGGGCCCCGGGGACAAGACGGGGCCCCCGCCCGCTGTCCTCCCCCCACACCGGACCTGCCGCCCCCCGGCGCGGGGCAGGACCCGCGCGCCCTCCGAGTGGCTGCACCCCGGGGACACCCCCCCCCCCCCCCCGGTCCCGGCCCCGGCCCCGGCCCCGGCCCCGTCCCTCCCGGTCCCGGGGCGCTGGGGCGGTGCGGCCCGACGCCCGCCCGGCCCGGGAGCGGCGGTGGCTGGGGATGGCGAGCGGCAGGCCGGGGGCTGCTCGCCTCGCCCGGTCCCGGCCCGCGCTAAGCCGCCCGCCGGGGCCGCGGGCCCGCACGGCCCCACCGGGCGGGGTCAGCGCCCGCCCCGGGACGGCGGACCCGGCCCCGGGCCGCGGGACCGCTCCGCCCCGGCCCCGCTCACCACGTAGGCGGCGCCGCCGTCGCCGGCGCGGGTCTCGGTCTCGGGGATGGAGAAGTGCATGGCGGGGCCGGGGCCGGTAACGGGGCCGGTACCGGGCCGTGCCGGGTCGCGCGCCCCCGCTACCTGCCGCGCGCCGCCATGTCGGGCCGGGCGCTCCCCGGCGCCGCCCCGCGGGGCCCCCGCGATGGCGCGGCCGGCGGAACCGCCCGCCGGGGCCGGACCGCCCCGCCCCGCTCCGCCCCGCTCCGCCCCGCACCGGGGGGAGCCGCACGGCCCCCCGGCGGCGGGGCCGGGCCGGGCCGGTGACACCCCCCGCGGGGCAGCCCCGTCCCGCCGCGCCCGGTGCCGAGCGCGGGCCCGGAGCGGGACGGGCAGGGGAGGGGTGCGGCTCCCGGCGGCGCTGGGCGGGAACGACACCCCCCCGGTCCCCGGCCGCGGCGTGACGTCACCGCGCGTCATGCGGGGGGCCGCTGACGTCACGCAGAGCCCGCCGGCGGCCGCGCCCTCCGGCCGGCAGGGAGCGCTGTGGGGCGGCGGCGGGCGCCATGGCGGAGCCGGGCGGTGAGTGAGCGCCGGGCCGCGGCCCGACGGGACGGGCCCCGGTGGGCGGCGGGACCCCCCCCTGCGGCAGCGGCTGGGCCCCGCTCCCGGCCCCCGGTCGGCACCCGCCCGGCCTCCCCTCAACGGCCTCTCCTGGCCCCGCGGCCAGGCCTGGCCACGCTCACGCTTCCCCTCCTTGCAGGTGCCGGCCCCGAAGCAGCCGCGCCGGTGCCGGCGGGACCGCAGGTGAGCGGGGCCGGGGACCGGCGTGGGGCCGGGCCGGGGACGGGCGAGGGTCTCGGTGCCGGCGTGGGGCCGGGGGCTGCCTGACGGTGTGTGCCCGCAGACCCCCGAGCTCTCCCGGGAGGAGAAGCTGCAGCTGCGGAAGGAGAAGAAGCAGCAGAAGAAGAAGAAGAGGAGCGAGAAGGGCGCGGCGGCCGAGACCCCTGAGCTGGGGACCCCCTCCGACCCAGGGACACCGAGGGGTGAGCACCTCCGTCCCCCGAGGCAGCCCCCCAGGCTGGAGACCCCCGCAGCAGACCCCCCCAGCGCCCCGAGCAGGGGCAGCCCCGTGGCGAGACCCCCAGTGGGGAATGCCCTCTTGCTGGAGCATCCCTGAGCCGGGAGCATCCTCCTGTCAGGGGAGGCCATGGGGGGATCTCTAGGGTGTCCCACCTCTCTGTACCTCCAGCAGCTGCGTCCTGTGGGGACGGAGATCTAGAGAGGCCGGTCCCCTCCCCACCTGAACATGGGCCTGCCTTGGTGGTCCCCGTGTCAGCTGTGCGGGGGTGGCAAGGTGCTGGAGAATGTGGGGCTTAGTCCCCCCTGCCCCTCCAAATGCAGAGGGTCTCCCTGCCGTGGCCTGCCCCACATACTGGGCTGTATCTCCCGGTGAAGGAGGCTGGGCGCAGACTTCTCCCTTCTGTCTCCTGCAGTGGCCGCTCACCCCACGTCCCCCCCAGCCTTGGCCGATGGCCCCAACGATGGCGAGAAGCCCCCAGGGGGCAAGAGCAAAGCTGAGCTGCGAGCTGAGCGGCGGGCCAAGCAGGAGGCAGAGCGGGCCCAGAAGCAGGCCAAGAAAGCAGAGCTGAGCCAGGCAGCCACGGTGGCCAAGCCCAGGCTGACCCCCACCGAGCCACAATCCGGTAAAGCCATTGTCAGCAGGGGGCGGGTGAGCAGGGAGGGGGGTACAGGGGGTGACACCACCTCACATCCCCCTCCCCGCTGTCCTGGCAGTGGTGAAGCGGCTGCCGGAGCACGTGCAGGTGGATGACCCGGCTGCCCAGAGGAAACTGGCCAAGAAGCTGGAGCGGCAGCAGGTAGGAGGACGGCTGGGTGACAGGCTGTGTGCTCCGGGGCGGCCGTGGGGTCAGCCTGTGCACGTGGTGGGACCAGGGCCAGCTCTCTGGGGTTCCACGAGCGAGCACTGGGTGTGATCGGTGGTGCTGGAGCGAGCAGGGCTGTATGGTGGCCTTAGTAAGCCATCGTTAGGTTGATGGGTGGACCACATGATCTGTCTGAAAGGTCCCTTCCAACCTAGGCAATTCCATGATCATCAACACTGTTTGGCTACAGGTTCCTCTGAGGCAGGACTATGGCACCAAGGTCAACCTGTTCTCCCACTTGCACCAGTACAGCCGGAAGAAGCCACTGACGCAGCAGATGAGGTACGTGGCCTCCCCAGCCCAGGCCCCTGGCCATCATTTGGCTCTGCTTCAGCTGGCCTGGCTGCAAAACGGCCCTAGTGAAGGGGTGTCCTGGTCCTGCGTGTGGGACAGGCGTGATGGATTGGAGGGGGGCCCCTTTGCTCGCTTTGAGGAGTGGTGGCAGGGGCAGATGGATGTCCTAGTGTGGGGTGAGGAGAGCTGCCCTCGGGCAGTGCAGGGCCGCGGGAGAAGGGGCTGTAGGGTCCGGACTGATGGCCCCCTGCTTGGGCCATCCCAGGTTGTTTGGCTGGTGGCCTGGCGATGGGTTGGTCGTTCTGGGCTGTAGAGGGCCAGTGCTCACAGTTCTCTCGCGTTTCTCCCTGCAGCATCCCCTCCACAGTAATTCACCCGGCTGTGGTGCGCCTGGGCCTCCAGTATTCCCAGGGCATCATCAACGGCTCCAACGCCCGCTGCATCGCCCTGCTGGAAGTCTTCAAACAGGTACGTGAGCAGCTACCCGTCCCCACCGGGCAGCAAGGGCACCAGGTGTGGCCATCCCTTCCTCTCCGTTGACTGCTGGGGCTGTATTTGCACTCAGTCATCTTCAGCCTCCTCCCTCTGACCGTGCCCAGGGCTGGACCCTGCTGGTACCCTCTTCTGGGACCGGTGGGGCAGATTTGAGCTCCTGGAGCTCCCCTTTGCCCCCATGTGAACGGGTGTCAAGCTTAGCGATACGGTTTAGTGATGGTTTTTGTCAGTGTTATGTTGATGGTTGGACTAGATGATCTGAAAGGTCCCTTCCACCCTAGAAAATTGTGTGATTCGAAGCTGTGTGGTACATGCTTGTGCCTGGTCTGCAGCCTCCTGGGCAAGTGCCTGCCAAGGGGCAGGTGCCCTGAGCTCGTGCCCTCTTCCTCCCTGTCTCAGCTGATCCGGGATTACTCGACTCCCCCCAACGAGGAGCTGTCGCGGGACCTGGTGGCCAAGCTGAAGCCCCACATCAGGTGAGGCTTCTCCTGGTGCCCGAGCAGAGGGACTGAAGCTCCGCTGAGCATGGTCCATCGGTCACCGCTCCGGGTTGGTGCCCACCCAAACTCGGGCTGACTTTCCTGGGTTTCTGGGTCCCTGGGGCTCTCCCTGCCCAGCACCCCCAGCCCAGCTGCGCCCTTCCTCTTCCCCTCCCTGCCCTCCAGCCTGCTCTGGATCTGAGCCCATTTCCTCTCTGCAGCTTCCTGAACCAGTGCCGGCCCCTCTCAGCCAGCATGGGCAATGCCATTAAGTTCCTCAAAAAGGAGATTTCGTGCCTCCCCGACACCCTGCGGGAGGAGGAGGTGAGTGGCCTCGGGCCAGCAGCAGGCTCCGGGGTGGAGGGACAGCCCTGGCGCAGGGAGCAGAGTGAGGTGGTGGGATGCAGACCGGGAGCAGCGCTGCAGAGGAGCTGGGAAACTTGGCCATCAGTGTCGCCACCCTCCAAAGGGGCCGGGGTGCCCCACAGCAAACGCTGGGCTGTCAGTGTCGCTGGGCTGGGAGGACTGGAGCTCCTCAGAAGCTCCAGATGGGAGCTCCAAACATAAAATGGGGAGAAGCTGCAGTGGCCGCACGCGGTCTCGGTGAACACAGGGCACCGTGAGCCGCCCCTGCCCAACAGGACCTCCTGTGAGAGCATCAACAGCGTCAGTAAAGTCACAGATGAAGAAGGATGTGTTTTTCCAGTGCTCAGCTACGTCCCATGGAAAAAAGCTCCACCGGAGCCCATTGCCGTGGAGCACGGGGGAGGGTGGCAGTGTCAGGAGGGACCCTGAGGCTGGATGGGCAGTGGGCTGCCAGGAGTCAGGCTGGAGGGTCTGAGCAGCAAAACCTCCATGGGAGGACCGGTGCGGCTGGCCCAGGAGATGCTGGGGAGACAGTGGGCAGAGCTGGGGAGGGTCTGGTGGCAGCTCGGGCACGTGGTGAGGCACCGTGGTCTGTTGGGAGGCCTGTGCAGGGACGGGAGTGTCCCTGCGTGTCCCACGGAGTCCCGGGGGAAGGTGCCATGCAGCAAACGGGGTGGCCAGGTGCAGGGCAGGGCTCTGTGCGCAGGCAGAGCCGAGCCCACGGTCCTGCTGGGCTGGAAGGGACAGCAGAGCATGGGCCACGCTGCATGTGATGGCGCTCTCTCCCCAGGCGAAGGAGAAGCTGCAGGACACCATCGACAAATACCTGCGGGAGAAGATTGTTTTAGCAGCTGAAGCCATTTCGAGGTCGGCCTTTGAGAAGATAAACGACAACGACGTGATCCTGGTGTATGGATGGTGAGAGCAGAGCCGGGGCAGCGGGGGAAGAGGCAACGGGGCGGCTGAGAACACGGGCAGCTCTTGAAAAAGCAGTTTTTCAAGGGTGGGAAAGGCAGCGTTGCCCAAGGGGGAGGGAGGGGCTGTAACTCTGCGTCCAGCAACCAGAAATAACACAAGAGGGGAGGGGGCTGCTGGCCAGGACTGGGCTGTGGTGGGGAGCTGGTCAGTAAAGGCACAAGAGAGACATTTATGGGGGCAGGACAGCGGGTGTGTGAGGGTGTCGGGACAGAGCAGAGCACGGCCCTGGGTCAGCACTTGCTAATTGGCCGTGGAGGTATTGTCAGCGCTTTGGAAGGAGCAGAGCGCTCGTTAGGACTCTCGCCCCGTCCTGGCAGAGGGACGGGCGGATGAGCTGGCGTCACGAGGTGGTGACAGAGCACTTTCTGCCGTGGGGAATGCCAGACTGCCTCTGTGGAGCGCGGTGCTGGCAGGGCTGGCTGCGAGCAGTCCCCGTGGCGCCGGGCCATGTCCTGCCGATGGCGTTTCCAATTTCTCCGCACGTCCTCCAGATGCTGGAAGCACTGGAGCCCTCGGACTCATAGGAACAAACAGGAGGGTCTGGTCGAGTAGCCTTATATCAGCCTGTACTGCCGTGTCAGCGCCTCAGACCCCGTTTGGGAATGCCTGAGTTCGCACTGCCTGCCATTCCAGCTAACCCGCTGGTAGGTCCCGGTCCGGTTGTTGGCCCAGGAAGAGCTCGTAATGATTCCGAGGGTGCGATTAAGACACCAAGGAGGTCAGATGCCGTTTACTATAGCTTTACTATTGTTACCTACAAACAGGGCTAGATGGCGATAGAATAAAGGCAGAGGGATAGGAAAGGAGGAGAAGAGCAGCAGAGGCAGTGTTACGGAACGCAGCAAGAAGTCTGGTCCTGGGTGGTTGGCGGAGGAAGGAGCAGGGGCCAATGTGGGTCTGGAGCGTTCCGAGGGGGAGATTTGGAGGGGCATCCCTCGCTGTGGTCGCAGAGGAGTGGGGGTCAGTGCTGCTTGCGGGCAGGGCTGAGACGTGGCTTTTCCTGGGGGGTGATTCTCTGAGCGAAGAGGGGGAGAGGAAGGCGGCGTAGCAGGAGGGGGTCTGGTCGGGGCAGCGCTGGTAACAGCCAGGGTGGACCCCAGCTCTGCCCGAGCTCGTCTCCAGGCAGCACCAGCCCTTCAGGGTCTCGGTGGGAGCCCAGCTCCTGCCCTGGGTAGGAGACGTTGCTCTGTTGGGGCTGGATGTGCCTGGGGACCTGCCATGGCGGGCGGCCCCTGCTGCCGGGCGCCTGTCCGGGCTGTCCCCGGGGCGAGACCCCCGTGCTAACGCTCGGGAAACCTCCTGCCCGGCCGGCTCCTGATGAGTCCCACGCTGGAGCCAGCGCCGAGGGAGGTCTCCTGACCCTGGGCTGCGTTTGTGGGCGATGCTGGTGGGACGGGGCAGCCTCCTAATGAGTGTCCGACAGCTCTTCCCTGGTGAACCGCACGCTGTGCGACGCTCACGCCAAGAAGGGCCGGGCTTTCCGTGTGATCGTGGTGGACAGCCGGCCGCGGCTGGAGGGCCGGGAGACGCTGCGCCGGCTGGTGCGAAAGGGTATTCACTGCACCTACGTGATGATCAACGCCATTTCCTACGTGCTGCCCGAGGTGAGGAGTGGAGCGGGGCTGTGCCGGGGGGCGGTGGTGGGCACGGGGGAGGCTGCAGCATGGAAAAGGTGCCAACAGACCCCTGCGCTTCCCTGACAGGTATCCAAAGTGCTGCTGGGAGCCCACGCGCTCCTGGCCAACGGCTCCGTCATGTCCCGGGTGGGGACGTCCCAGATAGCCCTGGTCTCCAAGGCCTACAACGTGCCCGTCCTGGTGTGCTGCGAGACCTACAAGTTCTGCGAGCGAGTGCAGACGGACTCTTTCGTCTCCAACGAGCTGGGTGAGGCTCCTGTCCCTTTCCTCCCTCCTGGGACCTGCTCCCTCTCCCCGCTGCTGGCCAGGACGAACTGATCTGCCCTGCCGTTCCCCTTCCTGGCCAAGGGGCCACCACTCACAGGAGGGGTGGCCTGGCGAGCAGTGGTCCTGCACGCTCCCAGGGCAGGATGGAGAGCTGCCCTCCCTCCCCCTCATCCTGCCGGCTGCTCCTCTCTCCGCAGATGATCCCGACGACCTGATCGTGCTGCGGAAGGGCCAGGCCCAGCTGGGGGGCTGGGCAGAGAACAAATCCTTGCGCCTCCTCAACCTGGTCTATGACGTGACGCCACCTGACCTGGTGGATCTGGTCATCACGGACTTGGGCATGATCCCCTGCACCTCGGTGCCCGTCGTCCTGCGTGTCAAGAACGTGGATCAGTAGGGGAGGCAGCTGCACGGACCCCAATAAACCAGGCCCCACGATACAGCTTGTCCGCCTTCTGTGGGGTGGCAGGAGCCCGGGCGGCCCGTGTCACCGCAGGCCCAGCTCTGCGCTGTCCTTGGGCATGCTGGCACTTGTGCCCACTCTGCCCGGCCCCTCGCCTCCCGCTGCAGGCTGCAGCAGGGATGCATCCTCCCTATCCCTGGGCCTGGACCTGGGAGAAACGGTGACACTGGTGACAGCCTCTGGCCGGTGTCTCCTCTGGCTGCGGTTCTCGAGCTGACCTTGGGGAGAGCCGGGCACCTCTGGCTCCCTGCAGCACCCTGGAGGTCCCAGGGCTGCTCCCACCATCGCTCCTCCCGCAAGATGGGCCCGGTGCAGGGCCCGCCCCGAGCTGGGGGCTCTGCAGGGGACGGGGCGCCCTCCCTTCTGTGCCGTTCCTGTCCCTTCCTGCCACGGTGCCATCGGCACAGCTTCGGGCCGGGGTGGCTGTGGGCTGTGTGTGCCCCCCCTGCAGCCTGTCACCGCCAGCGCCCTGCCTGTGCCCAGCCCCGGAGGGAGCGGGGACGGCAGCGGGACGGGACTATGGCCTGTGCCCAAACGGGGGGGTTTCACACGGGACACCGGGGCGACGGCGGGGAGGCGGGGGGCGTGGCCTGGCGGGAGGGGCGGGGCCCATGCAGCGCGCGCCGCGGCCGGCGGAGCCGCTCCGGGGTGCGTCAGGGGCGTGTCCATGCAGATGAGACGCGGCGCCGGGCATCACGGGAGCCCGTTCCGACAAGCCGCCGGCGGGCGCGGGGGAAGGCGGGCGCTGCGGGGGTCTTACCGGGCGAGGGACGGCGGGGCGCGGGAGGCTCGCGGCGTCGGGTGCGGGTGTCGGTGTCGGTGCGTTTGTCCGTGCGTTATGTGTGCGTGCGGCGGTGTGTGTCGGTGCGGGTGGGTTGTAGTGAGCATACTTACCTGGCAGGGGAGACACCATGATCAGGCAGGTGGTTTTCCCAGGGCGAGGCTCATCCCCTGCACTCCGGGTGTGCTGACCCCTGCGATTTCCCCAAATGCGGGAAACTCGACTGCATAATTTGTGGTAGTGGGGGACTGCGTTCGCGCTCTCCCCTGGTGACGCTGGTTCAAGGACAGAAGCAGTTGTCGTTCTGCTGTTGCTCCCGGAGGCGGATCGTGGGTATCCCGCTGGCCCAGGATTGCTCCGCGCTAGGCGGCCGCTGGACCCTGCTAACCCAGCGCACCCAATTCGGGTATGGAATCAGTGTCTCCGATTCGGACAATGACGTGTAAAATTCCTCCCTTCCTGAAGGCTGATTTACCAATGCAACCAGTTACTAACGGGGGATGATGCCAATGGAGGGGTGGCGGCCATCCCTCCCTCCGTGCCTCTCACCAAGCACAGACCCGCTCGTGTCATTACTCGTGCCCCGGCGGCAGAGCGGGGGGGCCCTCAGTGGCATATTATAAGGTGGGGTGACCGCGGCGACAGGGGCAGCAACGGACACCTCCGCGCCGGTAACAAGGCCGCTCACCGCAGCACAGCTCCGTCACCCCCCGCGCATCGCACAGCCTCTGCTCTTAAACCAGCGTCACCAGGGGAGAGCGCGAACGCAGTCCCCCACTACCACAAATTATGCAGTCGAGTTTCCCGCATTTGGGGAAATCGCAGGGGTCAGCACACCCGGAGTGCAGGGGATGAGCCTCGCCCTGGGAAAACCACCTGCCTGATCATGGTGTCTCCCCTGCCAGGTAAGTATGCTCACTACAACCCACCCGCACCGACACACACCGCCGCACGCACACATAACGCACGGACAAACGCACCGACACCGCCACCCGCACCCGACGCCGCGACGCCTCCCGCGCCCCGCCGTCCCTCGCCCGGTAAGACCCCCGCAGCGCCCGCCTTCCCCCGCGCCCGCCGGCGGCTTGTCGGAACGGGCTCCCGTGATGCCCGGCGCCGCGTCTCATCTGCATGGACACGCCCCTGACGCACCCCGGAGCGGCTCCGCCGGCCGCGGCGCGCGCTGCATGGCCGTGCCCCCTCCCGCCAGGCCACGCCCCCTCCCTCCCCTGAAATTCCCCGGTTCGAGCCCCGCTCCCGCCGGGCCGGGGCAAAACCCACAGACCCGCACCGGGCGGGAACGGGCGGCGGAGCCCGCGCTGCCGGGACGGGGGTACCGGGGGGGAACCAGCGGCGCTGCCCCGGGACGGCACCGGGGGAAACGTCCAGCCCCGCGGCTCCGGGCCCCAGCGTGGCCATTGCCCCGCGGTCGGTAATTCACGGGCAGCCACGTCCCGGGCCCGGAGCGTCTCCGCCCCCGCCGCGCCGCCACCGGGGAGGGCTGCCCCGGACCCGGCCAGCGCCCGCACGGACCGAGGCTCGCTCCGGGCTGGGGGCGCCGGGGCTCTGGGGACACCGGGGCTCGTCTCCCCGCCGGTCCCGGGGCTTCGCGGATATCAAGGCTCGGCGGGTACCAGGGTTCGTCTCCCCGCGGCCCCCGGAATGGCGGCACCGCAGCTGCCCCCTCCCGCGGCAGCCGGGACGAGCAGGTCATGGGAGTCCCGGCGGTGGCTCTGGTGGCGGTCAGTCCCGGTGACAAGCGCCCCGGGGGCCGGCGGGAAGGGGCCCTGCCCGCCCTTCCGCACCGGGAAAGGGCTCGGGGAGCCGGGGACCGAACCGTCCACGGGGGACCCCGAAAGGGCCGGTGTTCACGTTTTGGGCACAAAGAGCCGCAGGGGCGGCAGCGAGCGGCTCCCCGGGGGCTCGGGGGAGCGAACCTCGAGCTGCTCCGGGACCCCCCGGCAGCGTCCCCGGGGAGCCGCGGGAGCGGGGCGCTTGCGGGAGCCGCCGTTACAAGCCCCGGGGGCCGGTGAGCCCGGGGTGCCCCGAGTCCAGCGGGAGCCCGGCTGGGCTGAGCAGGGGCCTCCTGGCGGGGCTGGGGCCGGAGGAGACGCACGGGCCGAGCGGTGACCCGAGAGACCGGGACGCGCCGCAGCGCGGCCATCAGCCCGGCGGCTTCGCTGCGGCTCCGCCGTGCGCCCACCCGCCCCGGGAAGGTGGGGAGGGAGAAATGGCCGGGAGAGGCCCCTGGAGCGGAGCGTCCTCCCCGCCAAGAGACCCCTCTCCCCGGGGGGACTGGGGACGCGTCCGCGTGTGCTCGGGCACCGGGAGCCCCCCGCCCTGTCCCCCTGCAATGGCCACGCTGGGGCCCGGAGCCGCGGGGCTGGACGTTTCCCCCGGTGCCGTCCCGGGGCAGCGCCGCTGGTTCCCCCCCGGTACCCCCGTCCCGGCAGCGCGGGCTCCGCCGCCCGTTCCCGCCCGGTGCGGGTCTGTGGGTTTTGCCCCGGCCCGGCGGGAGCGGGGCTCGAACCGGGGAATTTCAGGGGAGGGAGGGGGCGTGGCCTGGCGGGAGGGGGCACGGCCATGCAGCGCGCGCCGCGGCCGGCGGAGCCGCTCCGGGGTGCGTCAGGGGCGTGTCCATGCAGATGAGACGCGGCGCCGGGCATCACGGGAGCCCGTTCCGACAAGCCGCCGGCGGGCGCGGGGGAAGGCG